>NW_003303529.1:108626-120848 GCF_000142945.1 Phytophthora infestans T30-4 | reverse complement strand
GCGTGATGCAGTCTCATGAAGAAGAGTAGGGAGGGGACCCATGGATGTGAGTTGGTCATATCGATGGGAGGATGAAGAAGGACCCACAGGAAGGGTGTGGGTCAGGAGGAGGAGGATCGCTGATATGAGTTGGTCACATCGGAAAGAAAGAGAAGACGAATCCACAGGGTGGATTAGGAGGAAGAAGTGAATGTTTATGCATAAGAGTGACGTTTTACGTGTGAGGAGTCCTGCTTGATTTCGAGCACGAGCTTTCAGGATCTGTACGTCCTGAGTTTCGATGGATCCGCTCGCGTACGACGCGGAGGCGGGGCGTACAGTGCAATACTGTGGAGACTACCTGGATGGGAAGTTGTACGGGCCAGATCCACGTATGCGGAAGGCCTCACCGTCAACGAAGCGGAGTATAACGGGCTACTGCTGGGTTTGGATCTTCTAAAGGGACAAGATCCGAAAAGGTTACGGAATCAATGTGGTGTCGAAGTGGAGAGAGAGGCCGAGCGTCAGGATCTCGTTACATTGAACCGACTAGACGAAGTGGTGGTAGTTGGATCCGGGAAAAGGACAGTCCAGCTGATGGCCGTCACTAGGTCCAGAGGAAGGGTTGGATCCAGCCCCCAGATCCTCGAGGAAACATTTGTGAAGGGAGTCCGCATTGAGCGGATCCTCAAAGCACAAAACGAGGAAGCGTGGATCTTGGGACTAAAGAAGTATCTGATGGGGGATGTACGAGACCTGAGTCGGGAGGATACCAAATCCTACAGTATTATCGCTACGGATTACGCAGTGGATCTGAATGACTTGCTCTTCTATTGCCCCCCTACGAAGAGAGTCAACGAGGACCGGGATGAATTGATGAGACTGGTGATGCCAGAAACCTTGCAACAGGATGTCCTACACCACTACCATGCTAGCCTGGAAGGCGGACATCAAGGTATTGGTCGGACCTACCAACGGATCCGGGAATGTTTCCACTGGAGAGGCTCGAAAGCAGCGTAGATTAGCTGGCAGATTTACATCAGCTAATGCAATTCTGCCGGTAGAGTGTAACACAATTATTTCAACAGAAGTCGCGGCATTACTAGGCAAGAATGGATACCTCACTTTCGCGAATCACATGAGCTAAGTAGATTCCTGATTTTGGACATGTTAATATCCATGTATCCAACAGCGGGGTCTGCCCCTGTTGAAGCTGCTCCACCAGCCTCCGTGTCTTCAAAGCCGGCTCCGACTGTTCCGACGGCTGTTGTCTCAAGCGTGTCTTCGCCCGACGTTTCGATGGAGATTGATGACGATGGACATGCTGATGACGATCGTGGAGATGACATGGATGACGACGAACCTTCGGTGGATTGGTGATTTGTGGAGATTCAAATTTGGTAATCAGACAGGTGCGAGGCGAGATTGACTGCAAGGCCCCGGCCCTAACACTGTTACGGCAGAAAGTGATGATCCACCTGCGTGGTTGGATGAATCACGATTTGGTGCATGTCAAGCGAGATTGGAATGCCAGTGCAGATCTCTCCTGATGATCCCAGTGGTGGCGATGATGTTCCGCTACCTACCGATCATTCAAGCACACTCGATGATGAAGATATTGAAGATTCCGAGAGGAGCTGGAGCAATCTTGGCCCAGCTCGACCTCCGACTCCACCTCGGCCAAATTCTTCGCCGATGATGACTTCCCCAATCATCGTTGCCGGTCCGCCTCCTTCGCCACCAGCAAGTCCCCCGGCACCAGCATCTTCTCCTCCTGTTCCAGTGTCTCCTCGTCCGCCTATTTGGACTCTCGATGCTGGACCTGGACGCATGATCACGGCCACCTACACTTCGGTCCGCGTCGTGGTGGTGCACCGTCGATTGAGCCGTTGCCCCACCGAGTGTTGCCTGGTGTTAGCCCTACGGTGCCGGCTTCGTCCACCTTGCCACCGTGGGTTCTTCCGTACGTGGACATGAAGTTTACTGACGCAGGTGCCAAGAAGTGTTTCGAGCGACTCTTAAGCATGACCCTCCCCGAACCAACTGGTGAGGTGACCGTCCGTACGACGTTGGAGGGTCTCCAAGCGTACTTTGACTATTCACATCGTGATCACCCGTACCAGCAACTTCGGCAGCTCTATCCTCTTCAAGCCTGTCTCTTCGACACTGTCGGCTTCGATCCAACCGTCCCCATCTCAAAGCGTGCTCCGATTGAGACTCGTCTCAAGATGATCTGAGCGAACCTCCGGGGTGACGGCGGTAAGCAAGGTGACCTCGGGTTCGCGTTGTGGGAGCGTCTCCACTGGCTTCCGTTGGCTGGCATTGAGCGAGGTCTCGTTGAAGAAGACAAAAAGGTTGGCCACGACAAGGAGCGCTTGAAGGAACTGAGAGCTCTGTTGAAGAAGCTCTTCAGTGAGCGCGACCGTCGCGCTGATCGTCTTAGTAACCAGTACCGTGAACAGTACATGGCGTGGAGTCGTGACTCGGTTTCCTCTGGTACTTCCGGCGCGCCGTTCATTCGTCCCGAGTTGCTTTTGGAGCCATCGAAGCCGTGGTACCCCATTGAAAACTTGCCGCTCCAACCTCGGACATCTGACTGGCTTTCCGAAGTTCCGGCTCTCGATGCTCGGCAACTTTGGCGTACTAGATGGATGAACGCGCCGCACCAGCACCCGTACAACACTACGTACTTCCCGTGCCGGAGCTCTTCAATCCTCGTGGTACGCGTTTCGTGGATGTGTACCGAAGTGTGATCATTGACCCGTCTCTGGATTCAATTGAAGTTATTCCGACCTGGCGTTCGTTGTTTGACTCGCCACCGGTTACTCCACGTCCCGCTCTGGCTGCTGCTCCTGTTGAAGCTGGTGCCGAGGATTCGCAGGGTTCGGCTGCAGCTCCAGCTACCGAGGCTCAGGCTCCTGATGAAGAGGAGAAGGAGAGTGGTGACTCGACTTCGTTGGCACTCTTGGCCACTGCGGCCAGGCAACTGGAATAGATTTGAATCCTCGCTGCACGCTCCACGACGTTCTTCCGCATCTCAGCTAACTGTTGAGGGGTCTAGCGAGTTTTCGTTTTCCGTGGTCGCTCCCCGGTCGTCATTCATGTTTTCTTATATTTAATCCACTTCCACAGCGTAATCATGTTCATGTTGTTCTTCAAATGCATATACAATTTGTTGTTGCGGTAACGTTCTTCGTCTGTTACCACAGGCTGCATCGCCCTGTGGACAGTTCATACGTGATCCAGTCACGCTAGTCTTCGTCCGCCACTTGCGCCATCTGCAGTCGATTCTCGCTCTTCTTGACTCGCAAATAGTCGTACAGCAGACCTCCACATGACAAGTTGGATGCTGGTTCCCAAGCCGGATCTTCGTAGCCCACCCACTTGACTTTGAACTCGCGTACAGTACGCTCCGTGCTCGTCGACATTGGTGTGCTATCGTCGAGGATGGCCTCGACTTCATACTCACCGGCAACTTGATCTGGTTCCCAGCTGTCTTCAGGCAACGGTTCCTCATCGAAGTCGAGTCTTGCTTCATTAATCGCGTCTAGTATCAACCGAGTGTTCGGTCAACTGTTGAATTCGTTGACAGCCTTGAGTCTCGACACATGCACCACTGGGTAGAAGCGATACCCACTTCGGTCTGGCAGTCCCAGCTCGTACGCAAACCCTTCCACCTTGCGCTTGATCCGAAAAGATCCATGCCACCGGTGAGCTAATTTCTTTGTCAAGCCCGGTTTGACGCGTTCCATGTACAACCACGCCCGGCTTCCAATCTCAAAAAGAGATCTCGGTGGGGCTCTTGCAGGATCTTCTATCTCTTCCGAAGCTTCTGGAGGGTTTACCGAGTGTTCGTTTCCACTTGGTTGAGGTACAGCGGCTTTTTCCAGTCGACCCAGGGTATCAATATGCTTTTTAGCCCTTCGCTCCTTGTCTACAGCCTGATAATCTTTGGCCATAGTGAGGGCGACCTCATGTTGTCGATTGATCTCACGCCGCCATGCCAGTGCGTCAGACTGCTTGCCGAATACTAGTTTGAGTAATGACGACATCGCCCGCAACGTCGACTGCGCATCCCAACCATGAGCGAGGAAGAACGGTGTTTCCTTCCTTGTAGTGTCCTAAGAAGTATTAATAGCAAACACGAGCTTCTCTGCGATTTCATCCCAATCTTGCTGTAAAGGGTCTTTCGCGTACACCCGTACGGAGCCCATCACTGACTTCACCGAGCGTTTCTGCGGTCCATTAGCATGTGGACGATAGCTCCAATTGCTCGTGATCTTGACTGCATCATCTCTGAGAACGCTTGGAAAACCTCGCTCATGAAGCGTGGGTCGCGGTCGTGCCTTATTAATGATGGGGCTCCGAACCGTCAGTACACACATTCATCGAACACTTGGGCAACACTCAGTGCAGTCGTATCCGACATAGCCTTGGCAATAACGAATCCCGTGAACGAGCACTGAAATAGGAGCAACGCCGTGTTGCTCGTGCGAGATTTCGGTAGTGGGATCACAAAATCCATCGAGACGATCTGGACAGGTCGTTCGGCTAGTACGTTGCCAGGCGAGTATCCACGAAGCTGCGGACGGCTTTTACTCGAGCTGCAATCTGGACATGACTTCACACGCTTCTCCACGTCAGCGTACAATCCGATCCAATAATAATCGGACTTAACGCGATGGAACGTTCTCACCACACCTTGATGTCCACCTTCCCGCGAGTCGTGACAGTTCTGCAAGACCTCTTGAATCATCGTTGTCGGTACCACAAGCCGCAGCTTGGTCTCTTCTTGCCAACCGTGGTCGTACCGACGACTCAATCCAAGATAGTGAAGCACGCCGTCTTCTGATAACACGAACCGGTCAGCATACTTCCGGGCATCTCGAGCTTCTTTGTAACTCAGCTCTTCTGCTTAGCCCTGAAGCACCTTCTTGATGTTAGACTACTTCTGCTCCTCGTCTTGTGCCACCATTATTCGTCTGCGTCGTTTTCGCTGTATCGCTACCGGGACAACATCTTCCGCGTCGGGAAATGCCGCTGGTACAGTCTTGTGAGGATGGTCTGGCAAATCTTCGCCGATTAAATCTTCGGTGGACGTCTCTCGTCGTTCTTCATGCTGTTCTTGAGCTTTTGAGACACCTTCCGAGTGTTCATCTGCAAACCTAACACGTTTCTTGGCTTTCGTCTGTCGCCGAGTCATCACTGCCATATTATCATAATCACACTCTGGTGAGCTGTAATCAACAACGAATTTTTCGAAAATTTTCCACTTTGAAGACTCGCTGCCTGACCGTACATGTACTTGACGCTCTGCTCCACGTGACGAAACATCTACCGAGTCTTCATCCGGCTCGTAGATCATTTCCTGGATGCGATTCAGCGACGCCAATTCCGACTTGCGAGTCTCCGCTAGGATGACACGGCTGACCTTTGATTCCAGCGCTTCAGTGGCTAACGAATCCGCGGCAGCGTTGTATTCTCGTACAACGTTAAAATATTTAACTGATCGAAGCTTGGCCGTGAGTTCCTTGTGAGTATTCAGCAGCGCTAGCAAAGTTTCCTTCCTGCATGCGATCACCCCTACTGATTGTTGAATCGCGAGCCTTGCGTCACCAACGATGACTAAATCCTCGGCACCGTACGCAATAGCAGCCTTGACACCATTTATCATCCCTGTGTACTCTGCCTCATTCACCGTGGTGGCCGAGAGGTAAGCGTTTACAGCAATCACTATCTTCCACTCAGGAAGGCTCCACAATACCCGTGAACAGCTCCCGTGGCCACCGTACTTCTCTGGCTTCGCTGATCCGTCAAAAGACATGACGAATCCACTGTAATTACGGGGAAGCCTGGCGTACAGCAACGCGGGGTCCATTCGAACAGTCGGAGAGCCCTTGTTCGGAGGTGCCACCGGCGCGAGCGAGTCTCCCAGGTCGACGAAGCTCGTGATGCTTGACTGCAGTAGCTGCGCGAAAGCGACATCCTTCTCATTCACGCGCTGCACCTTCAGGTGCCACTGGGATAGCAGCACTGCGAACTGGACTGCACGTCCAAACAGAGCGTTCGACTTGTGCACCCACTCTAACGTCGAGAATCGTGTATAGACATGTAGCGTCTTTCCTGCCAGCTGGACCTAACAGATCTCAAACAGCAGCAGTAACGCCAAAACTTCCTTCTCGACAGGATGGTAGTTCATCTCAGCATCCTTGAGCACCCGACCGAGGAACCGTACGGGGTGTAACTTGCCTTCATGCTCTTGGATTAGCGTAGTGCTCAACGCCCATTCATTCGCAAAGAGCATGACGTGAACTGCTTTCGACCGATTAAAGTGCCTGAGGATGGGTGAATGTGAAACACTCATCTTTAATTTTTCGAAGGAACGACGTGCCACAGAAAGGCCACCTTCAACGACAAAGTCTTCATCCTTTAGCTGATACAGCGCCGCACCGTAGACCGCGAAGTCATGGATAAAGCGGTTGTAGTAATTAACCACTCCAAGAAACGACTGCATGCCCTTCTTACTCGTTAGAAACGAAAGCTCGGTGATGGCCGCAAGCTTCTTGGGGTCAGCCCTGATACCTTCTGGCGAAATTTTATGCGACAGAAAGTCTACCTTGGGTTGGCAGAAGATGCGCTTGGTGAAACTAATGCTGATCCGACACTGTGCAAATCTTGCCAGCAATCGGTCCAGCGCCGCCAGGCAGCTGTCGAAATCCTCGTCACCGAAGCAAATATCATCCACAAACGACCGTCGACCAAACACGGGTACCAGCGATGATTCGTCTGGCTCCCCGTTCGTAAACATGTCAGCGACGGGGCTGTTGACGAGTTGTAGTACAGGGTCGGCCTCCACCGGTGCTTCGCGGTCTGCCGCGAGCTTCGTTTGAAACGAACCCTCGGTGCTTGGCCCACGACGTTCCTTGGCCTGTTCTTCAGCTAAACCCATCCTCTCCGAGTATTCAAACCAACCTCCTTTAGGTTGAACGAACCCCCAGAGTGCGTTGTCAATCATACGCTGGTAGATCATCGGCGCGTTCTTTAACCCGAAGGGCATGCGTAACCACTATAAATGTCCGAGTGCGCAGACAAACGCCGACACTTTACGTGCTCGCAAGGTCATCATGACCGCCCAGAAGCCGCTTGCAGCGTCCAGCGGGCAGAACCATAGAGATCGGCCAACAGATCGTCGACTTGCGGCATTGCATACTCCATGATTGCGGTGATGTGGTAAAGTGCTTTCTCAGAAATAAGAGAATGGGCCTGACGCGTGGTCACTATCCCGAATCAGTGACAATTTCAAGTGATTAGAGAGGATTTGGGTTGGTGGCACGGATGCAAGTTGCCGGTGGTGGATTAGCCATGACGAGCAGCACCCCGTATGAAATGACGATGGATCTGGTATGAGCGATGTACGAGAAGGCAATATCCACCAAGACTTACCTCGGATCCACCCTTACCTGGATTCACTTAAATGGATATGGGATATACTATACAAGAGTGGGTCGGGTGTAAATCCTATGAAGAAAGGATGGTCGGTGCCCTCTGAAGATGGATCTAGTAGCCACGGCTAATGAGGAGTCAAGATCCACCGCGAGGTACCCCGGATCTCATACTTCCGAGTTCGGGTCCAAGGAGGGAGGATCCCGCATAGAAGGACCTGGATCCAGGGTACAGGGATGAGGGATGCAGTGGATCTGGAACTTTCGTGGGACAATGGGGATTCCAGACGGTTGCGAGATGATGTTGGATGATTGGAGAGCTCGGATCCACGACGAGTGTACACTTACAGTGAGGTGGATCCAAGCGACCTGGATCCGGATGAGTGTACCCATAATAGGGTGACCATGATGATTTCGTCATGGATCCGGTGGATCTGAAGATAACACAGCTGGGATGATGGGTCAAGGGAAGAAGGGACATGCAGCCGAGCCTGGTAAGGGATTTAGCAGATGAAAGACATAGAAGGTAGAAATCCAGGCAGGTATAGGCTTAAATATCAATACAGACCTCAATTTGCACAGTAACACGCAAGTGCCTTCCTGCCCTCAAGAACCGGAACTACATTGGCCGTACGAGCTAGGAGAAGGTTGGGAATTGCGAATCTAGTGTTGGTAGTGATAACTGGATAATACATTGGCCAGATCCTACAACCTAGTGAGCTTTTCCTTTACTTGTGCAGATCCGACAGGTTAACCGAATTTACTACTTGGTCGGTTACACCCTAGAGGTTCTCAACTCTCAAGATCCCGTCACAGGAGGCGGCAAGTACGACGCAAAGGAACTACAAAGGCAAGGGAACACACCCGCAAGGCAACCCTACGGCCAGATCCACGATCTAGGCCCCGGATCCATAAGCTCGAATATTCGCTTAGGATTCGGAACCATCCACGGACGCAGAGTGAAGATTTTCCACTGCTGCTCCACCCCATCCCCACGTCTCGCCAAGACACTCAAACTTCACCACTTGAACTCTTCGGAAGTTACCGAGAGAGCAAGATCCCGCCCTACCGACGGGTACACAAGGTGAGGAAAGTTCAGCAGAGCACGGATCATCGGGGGACCCCCTCCGTTAGTCGGTGTCTGGGCGCAGTTGGTAAGTTGGATCTGGCAATCTCGCAGATTTTGCTGATCCCGCTACACCACAATGGTGCGCGTACCCGGATCTTTTGGTGACTCGGAATTTCACCGTGAGTCCCAAGAAGATGCTCAAGTGAAGATTGAGCCAGGGGAAGAGGCGTCGTCGGAAGTCGGATCGACGAAGACGCTGCTGAATGAAACAAGATCCGCGGATCGATGAAGTTTTGGGAGGAACTCTGTCGACGGAAGAGAGGTGGATCCGGATCCGGATCTAGAAGAGAAACCTCTCTATCCTCCCCAGGTCCCCTCGGGGACCCCTGCGGATCTTGACGCAACAAGGAAAAGTGAAGGCGAAACGGTATGCATTTGCAGATTCACCGGTTAAGCCAACACCGCACCTAAACCCAACCCCGCTAGTCGAAGAAACAAGAAAGAAGACGAAAACGAGTAAGACTACGCGGAAGAAGATGCAAGCTCCAGAGTCGGAAGAAGACCAAGCTGGATCCAGGTCAAGCTGGTCCGACAAGGATCTCGAGTTTGTGTATCGCCACCAAGCTTTACGCGACTTCCTGCATCAAGATCCTGTCATGCAGATCCTGAATCCACGACAGATCGACGATCCAAGGGAACCGGTAAGAGCACCAACGAAAACGGCGAACAAGTTGGTGGCAGTCAAAGATCTACTACGTTTGCTTACGGAGTCAGGCATCGTAGCTGGTGCGTTCGACGCAGAGGATATCTTCGAGCTAGACCTGGATCTCATAGTATCCGCGACACGGGACCTCTTTGCCAGAGTTAAGTCCATCACCGGAGAAAGGTCGCGCACTATGGATCCGGTGTCGTCGCCGAGGATCAGCCAAGCTGCGTCCTCGAACTACGAATCCGCCGCTGAGGATGAGTCAGACACGTCGTCCGAACCACGACGCATGACTTTAGGACCCTCCGGGGCATCCATGCTGGAAGCGCGGGCGAGGATCCGAGGACAGGAAGTCCCTGTGAACGTGAAGGCTCGGGATCCAGTAGGCCCTACGCGTGATCTGACACAATCCAGCCAGGATCGAGCCAGATCCGGCAAGAAGCCAGTGGGACTATCGTCAGATCGGGCTCAAGGTAATCGCCTCACAAATCCGGTCTCGCCAGTGGGCCAGACGGCCACAGGCTATTCCGACACTTCCTCGGGCACCCTGCAGCGACACTTCGAAGCTGCGATGAGTCGTTTCCTGACCGAACAGGGTATGAGAGCGCCCGTGCCACAAGTACAAGTGCTCCACGAACATGGAGCACGAGACGTGGAGATGGAGTCCGTGGAGGGAGACAACTCCCATGATGAGTTCGACCCAGATGATCTGGATGGCCCATCCACTTCGTCAGCAGTGGTAGCAACAGCCACAGCCGGGGCAGGTGGATCGTCCATGATCCAGAGGGTACGGATCTCAGCCATATCGGACCTGAAGGAGTTCACGGGCAAGGATCAAGATGAGGACCGAGCGAGAACATGGATCAGCAATGTCAGGTCGGCCCTCATGAGAGATCAAGCGTCGGATGCTGAGAAGTGTTTGACCTTTGCGGATCTGCTAGCGGGGCCAGCCAGGAACTGGTATCGGCAGCTGGGCAGATCCACCAGGAACAAGTGGCCAGATTTGCTGCGCAGCTTCCAGACCCAGTACTGTGGATTGGGAGTGTCGGTGGCACGACAATACTACCATGCTCGCCGCAGATCGGATGAATTTCCGCTGGAATACCTACATCGACTGAATGTGGCCGGTCTACGGGCCAAGTTGAAGATCAAGGATGGGGGATCCAAGGTACTGCGGGAACATGTGGATCACTTCATCGAGACGTTGGGAGATGTGGATCTGGCCGACAGGCTGACCCTGTTACGTCTTCCAGACGCAGATGAGCTTGAGGAAGTGCTGCGGGCGGTGGATCGCGCGAAACACCGCCAGAAGAAGGCGGCGGTCGGATCCGGCAAGTATCGCCAAAAGGCTCCGACGCCTACGGCCCCAGCTCGACGTGTCCACCAAGTCACGGCGCCCGACTCAGGAACTGAATCAGGATCCGACGGTTCGGACTCTGACCCTGAAGATTACCGTCGGGTCTGTCTCACTGCGTCCAACGATCGAACGGCGAAGACAGGAGACAGCTCTCGACCGGGGGATACCGTACCCGGGGACCGTGGGATGTACAGATCCCGAGATCTCATGGACGGGGCAGCACAAGTCAGGTGTTCACAGTGCGGATCCCGGAAGCACACTGAATCTGGATGCTGGAAACATCTGGTCTGTGAGAAGTGTGGCAAGAAAGGTCATCCCGGGGATCATTGCTTCTGCGTGTGTCGCGGGTGTGGCGAGATTCACGACGTCGGCAAGTGCCCGATGGAAGAATTCAACAACCAGATCCGCCAATGGTTTGATCCAGCCAAGCACCGAGGGATGTTGCCAGAAGTGGCCGAGAAGATGTTAAACTAGGACGCTCGCCGGGTTTGAATCCGGTACGAGCCGAGCGTTCTAGGTACTGCATTTATGCATTTGTGAACAAGACATCGCTAGATCCAGGTAGCAGGACCCTAGATCCAGTCGATAATACACGTGATCTACATGAAGTGTCAGTTGCCAAGATCTCTAGTTTGCGCCAAGTGGATGAGTTTTCCAGATCCGAAATCTCTTCAACCCTGGATCTACAAAGGGGAGAGGCGCGTGGTTATTGGGAGAAACGCCAACATGGTCGATGGTTTGAGCCTACCAAGGGCGAGGTCACTGCAGATCCACCTAAGGTCTGTCTGGTCACTGGATCCTGTGGATCTGAGGATGTTGGATCCATGGATCTGCTAACAGGGGAGTCCCGTGGATACTGGAAGTACCATGCCCCAGGAAAGTGGTTCAGCCAAGCCAAAATAGGGGGCAAGATCAACAATGAAATAGCAATCCTCAGCGGGATCTGGCGGTCCGGCTTCAGCCCTCTGCGATCCTTCATCCACCGACCCTGCGTTATCTAGGGGCCGACTCTGGGGATCATCCCCCGTCGTGGATCCAACCTCCACGGCTTGGATCTCAACCCGACGATCCCTCTGCAGGATCTTTCGCGGAGTTGGATATGAGGGCCGATCCACCAAGGGGCCAGTTGGCCCCGCCGGGAGCTCCACCTCTCCGAGAGATTCGATCTCGGCAGTCGCCTCGTACGCCAGATTCTGCCATTCTTTGTAGCGGCGGGATCCCACTGACACATATCCAGGTCGCCTAGGGATACCGTCCTTCGCCAACCATCGCCCGATCTCCTCATAATGGTCCAGTAATAGTCTCTTGTCGCTGACGTTCGTGACCTGGAGGTATTGTGATCGACCTGGTCCCCGGATTACGGTAGGCACCCATTTCTCGCCCCGAGTGACCCACAGTTTCTCATGTTCCACCCACTTTAACCGATCTGGCAGTTCCCAGGTCTCTCCGGGCTCGATCCAGGTCGTCTTATCCGCCCTTATGATCCTCATCTTCGTTCCATACAACGGTCGCCGTCCACTGAGCTGGATCCGCATCTCGTCAGGGAAACAGAGTGTTCCATCCGCCAGATCCAACCTCACGCCGGCTGGTACCATTAAGTCCATTCCGAGGATGGCGTCTTGACTAGCAAGATCTCCAACCCAAATATCGAACCAGTACACCAAACGAC
>NW_003303529.1:86925-91414 GCF_000142945.1 Phytophthora infestans T30-4 | reverse complement strand
CTTGGATCCTGCTCCCGACTTCGAGGGGGAAGCGGAAGTCTTCGACGCGGATGTGGATCCCGCCTTGGACGCAGAGGTGTATCCCGCTTGCGTAGACGTTTTAGAGACCGGAGTCGTTTTGGGTTTGGCTTTCGGGGAAGCTCGAGCTTGCTTACGGGGACGGGGGGATCCGGTGCTAGGAGCGGGAGACGCACTACGCGGACGTTTCGCAACTGATGGATCTGCTTCACTTACAGACGGGAGAGGAGCAGAGACGCTGGCAGTACGAGAAGGTCCCGACAAGGGAGGAAGGGGATCCGAAACGGTAGCTGTCACCAGTGCCAGTCGTCGACGAGCCAAATCCCGCTCCGATAAGCCACGATCGCGCGTCAGGATCAGCTGTTGCTGCTGAGTTTGGGCTGCAGCGAGTTGATCCCGGAGTTTCGCGGCGGTCGCATCGGCTTCTTTCAATTTGTCGCCTGGATGGACAATAACGAGTGAATATGGGGTTACTAGCAAGGCCTAAAAGAGGATCCACGTACTCGTGCGGCGAAGCTTGGATTCCAGCTCTGTTTGTGCACGCTTGGCAGCCGCCCACTCGGTAGCCGCCTTGTCCCGCTGGAGTTCGCTGTCCGCCAGTTTCGCTTGGATCTCGTCGCGTAATTGAGTTATACGCACGAACTCCTCGAGCGCGTACTCTCGTCCGGCAGACGCTTTCTCGAGCGACTCCTTGGTATCCTGCAACTCCTCAGCAAGCTGAGCCAGAGCTACATCCGGTGACGAGGGAGGTGGATTTGGCGCAGGAGATCCTCCACGCGCCGGCCCTAAGGTGGATCCGCCATGAGTGGATCCCACATAGTCGTTGGTCACCACCTCCTCTTGGGTCAGACGCAACTCGTCACGGAGCCGGTCCAAGCTCGCATCCGCAGCTGCCCCAGTAGTCTGGGAATCCTCCAGATCCCGCTCGAGGTCGTGGATCCGGGATTGGAGCTGGTGGATCTCAGATCCAGCGAGCGCCATCTTCCCTAAGGAGATGGTCGTTGTCATCCCGCATGACATCTCGCTGACGGGAGGCGCGATCCAGCCGTCCGGTCAGGTCGCGGATCTCGACCGCCTGATCAGCCAACAAGAGTCGCATGTCCTGCGACCAAGAGGCCGCACGGTGCTCCCACCCCTGGATCTCCATAGCCTGGTCATGGATTTGGGCTCGCAAGGTCTAAAGTTGGGTAGTGTGCAGAGACGCAGCTTGGTCTTGGGCATCTTGAGCCGTCTGGAGCTCCGCCGTCAGGGTTTGCACCTGATCGGAAAGAGCCTGGGCTAGAACCCGCAGATCGGTGGGCGACATGGAAGACGGACTGACCGGAGGTGTGGTGGATGGGGCCTTGCCCGACGATTTGCCGGTACGCTTGGCGGGAGACATGTGTCGCGAAGGGAAGAAAGCGGTTGTGGATGCTGGTATTGCACGCCGTGAACGCTGTTGTGCAGCGCCGACAACGTACAGGAGCCGATTGTGGTGAAGTGCTTTCTCAGAAATAAGAGAATGGGCCTGACGCGGGGTCACTATCCCGCATCAGTGACAATTTCAAGTGATTAGAGAGGATTTGGGTTGGTGGCACGGATGCAAGTTGCCGGTGGTGGATTAGATATGACGAGCAGCACCCCCGTATGAAGTGACGATGGATCTGGTTTGAGCGATGTACGAGAAGGCAAGATCCACCAAGACTTACCTCGGATCCACCCTTACCTGGATTCACTTAAATGGATATGGGATATACTATACAAGAGTGGATCGGGTGTGGATCTTATGAAGGAAGAATGGTCGGTGCCCTCTGAAGATGAATCTAGTAGCCACGGCTAATGAAGAGTCAAGATCCACCGCGAGGTACCCCGGATCCCATACTTCCGAGTTCGGATCCATGGAGGGAGGGTCCCGCCTTGAGGGACCTGGATCCAGGGTATAGGGATGATGGATGCAGTGGATCTCGAACTTTCGTGGGACAATGGAGATCACAGACGGTTGCGAGATGATGTTGGATGATTGGAGAGCTCAGATCCACGACGAGTGTACACTTACAGTGAAGTGGATCCAAGCGACCTGGATCCGGGATGAGTGTACCCATAATAGGGTGACCATGATGATTACGTCATGGATCCGGTGGATCTGAAGATAACACATCTGGGATGATGGGTCAAGGGAAGAAAGGGACATGCAGCCGAGCCTGGTAAGGGATTTAGCAGATGAAAGACATAGAAGGTAGAAATCCAGGCAGGTATAGGCTTAAATATCAATACAGACCTCAATTTGCACTGTGGAGAGCAAGTGACCTGTAGTCGTCGCGGGGGTTGGATTTGGCCTCGGGCGATCGCCGTAACAGGAGTTAACATTGGCCCTGGACAAGAACAGCGTATACTTCGCCCGCCAAGCATCAGGTCTCACTATGGAGTAATCAAGATCACGAACTAGAGAACAAGTGGGCACGGAATCGTAACGGGATCATCAAGTGGAGATCAACTACGTATAGCGTTTCGACGGGGATTGGATTTGGCCTTGCGGAACATTCGTAGCGGAGATGAGCATTGGCCCGGACAAATTTCGTGTATACTTCGACCCTAGGGACTAACTCAATAAATAAAGACCTCAATTTGCACAGTATCACGCAAGTGCCTTCCTGCCCTCCAGAACCGGAATTGCATTGGCCGTACGAGCTTGGAGAAGGTAGGGAATTGCGAATCTAGTGTTGGTAGTGATAACTGAATAATACATTGGCCAGATCCTACAACCTAGTGAGCTTTTCCTTTACTTGAGCAGATCCGACAGGTTAACCGAATTTACTACTTGGTCGGTTACACCCTAGAGGCTCTCAACTTTCAAGATCCCGTCACAGGAGGCGGCAAGTACGACGCAAAGGAACTAGAAAGGCAAGGGAACACACCCGTAAGGCAATCCTACGGCCAGATCCACGATCTAAGCCCCGGATCCATAAGCTCGAATATTCGCTTAGGATACGGAACCATCCACGGACGCAGAGTGAAGATTTTTCACTGCTGCTCCACCCCATCCCCACGTCTCGCCAAGACGCTCAGGCTTCACCACTTGAATTCTTCGGAAGTTACCGAGAGAGCAAGATCCCGCCCTACCGACGGGTACACAAGGTGAGGAAAGTTCAGCAGAACACGGATCATCGGGGGACCCCCTCCGTTAGTCGGTGTCTGGGCGCAGTTGGTAAGTTGGATCTGGCAATCTCGCAGATTTTGCTGATCCCGCTACACCACATTTCCATTGGATAAAGTGCCTGGATCCCTATCGAGAGTGGCAACACTAGTCAAACCAGAACCGTCGGGCTTAAACTCGTTAGAGGACCGACTAGATCCAACTGGTGGTTTCCCTGATACCAGGGTACCTGATCCTTTGAAGACAGAAGGACTGCCAGGCGAAAGAGGGTCGCGGTGTTCGGATCCAATGGTGGATCCTACGAAGACGGAAGATGAGCAAGTCTGTTACCATGAAGGCGGGGATCTACACGCCGAGGATCTGGGAGAAGGCATGGCGGTGATCCCAAAGGTACCTCTGACCACAGAGGAGGTCACGATTGATGATATCCAAGTGGATCCAGGGGCGAATGAACCTGCTGAAGTGGACCGTCTGCGTCAGAAAATCTGGGAGAGCCGACATCTGCTGATTGGTAAAGGTAATGCGTTACCGCCCGCTGCCCGCGGAGTCAAATGTGACATCGATGTCGGCGACGCGAAACCGATCGCTCAGAGGGTGAGGAAGGTGGCGCCTCAGTTCCGAGAAAAACTATCGGATCTGATTAAGGGCCTGCTGCAAGCCAAGATCATCAGTTTCTCGACATCCCCGTGGGCATCTCCGGTGGTAATCATTATCAAGAAGAACGGGGTGGATATACGTCTGTGCATTGATTAGCGGTTAGCTAACGGCCTGACTCGATTGATGGTGTATCAGATGGATCCAGCAATCGCGCTAATTTTGCTGATCCCGCTACACCACAGAGCGACGTCCGGCTTCAAGGTAAGCGTCTGGTCAAGCTTGTTTGAGTGTGTTATGCCTGTCGGTGAACTCGAAGCTCTGTAGCGTGGGTTCATCCGGCAAGGCCAAGAGACTTTGTGTATTGGCCGATTATTATCGGGAGGGTTTACGTGACGGCCTATTGTTGCCTATTTGCACGACTGGGAGTGCTTGAATTGCCTCCCTTTTATTTTTTCCAGCCGAGTGTTGAACACTCGGTGATCTCGTAAAAGGCTTACCCGTGCCTGGTACCCTTCCGCTGTTGGGACCACGAGGATTCAAAACACCTGCTAGCTTTGCTCGTGCTAGTAGCGTGTTCTTAGTTTTACTGGTTGGCCTATATAAGTAGTTTACAAGGTCCAGTTTGTCCCGGTGCAAGGGCAGAACTGGGGTCTTCAGGTCCGCCCGAACGATCGTTAACTATCCTAGTAGACGTATTGTTGTGGGAACGTCCTAGCTACATTTGGAGCTAGAGTTCACGTG
>NW_003303529.1:67870-85794 GCF_000142945.1 Phytophthora infestans T30-4 | reverse complement strand
GAGCAATGGCTTGCAACTTAGCCTTCGGCAGTTGATCGACCGGACTATCCAGAACCCAGTGGGGTACTAGCACGCCCTCTAGAAGACTCGCTAGTGGATTCTAGTGATCGTCTGACGTGTGCAGAGCGCTGGGCACTGATCATGGAGGAACGTGAACGAGTGGAGGCCTGTCTGGCGTCTGGGGTGACAACCGAGGACTCGGCCGACGGTCAGCCTTCCGAAGAACCTTTGAACACTTACACGACAGCTCACGGCGGGGGCAATATTGCAAACGAAGCCTCGGTAGCGCGTACACACGAACTACTGAGCCCGGTAAACGCTATACATGCGCCAACGAGTGTTCGTGTCAAGTCTGGGGTGTCCACGGAAGCGACAAGTAACATCACTGGATTAAATGGAATCACCAGTTTTGACGAAGTTGTCCCGGCCTTGTGTGCCACCAAATCTGCGAACGAGACATCGGTGGTTGATCCAGAGGATGCAGGCATCGCGCAGAAGGTGTTGAGTACGGCACCGAGTATTCATTGCAAGATTGGTGCGAATTCCGAAATGTCAAGACAGCGGCAGAACGAGGAGCTGCACAAAAGTCAACAACCCAATACGTCGGCGGCCCACGCATTCAATATTGCGAACGACGACTCGGCAGATGGCCCAGAGATGGGAAACCAGGATGGGAAGGAGATGGACCCAGTACCGACTGTTGAAATCAAAGCGGATGCCGATGTTGAGTCAAGGGAAGAATCCGTAGCGACTTTGGACGGAACGTACATGTCGGTTGCTCGCGTGTTAGCGACCGAAGAATATGAAGCAACGGAGGACACAAGAAGTGATTTCTGCGAACACCCGGCTAACAACGTCGGTCTGGAAGACTACGCAAATGAGTTGCCCTTTCTGCCAGATCTTACCGAAGAAATCAACACGACGATATACTACAATGCGCCCAATGTTGCCGATCCCCAGCTGTCGACCGATCGCAGGGAGCGTCTGGTCGCAACGCTGAAGAACCACGAGCACATCCTGATTGCTAGTGGTAACGCACTGCCGCCACCAGCCTACGGCGCGGTATGCGATATCGACACGCAGGGGCATGCCCCAATCAAACAACGTGCCCGACGCGTGCCGCTACAATTTCTCGGCAAACTGTACGAGCTGCTGTGCGCTTTGCTGCGAGCAGGACTGATCGTCTTTTCAAACAGTCCATGGGCATCGCCGATCGTGATTGTGATGAAAAAGAACGGGATGAACATCCGGCTCTGCATTGATTACAAAATGGTGAATGCTATCACTGTGGTGTAGCGGGATCAGCAAAATCTGCGAGATTGCCAGATCCAACTTACCAACTGCGCCCAGACACCGACTAACGGAGGGGGTCCCCCGATGATCCGTGTTCTGCTGAACTTTCCTCACCTTGTGTACCCGTCGGTAGGGCGGGATCTTGCTCTCTCGGTAACTTCCGAAGCGTTCAAGTGGTGAAGCTTGAGTGTCTTGGCGAGACGTGGGGATGGGGTGGAGCAGCAGTGGAAATTCTTCACTCTGCGTCCGTGGATGGTTCTGATTCCTAAGCGAATATTCGAGCTTATGGATCCGGGGCCTAGATCGTGGATCTGGCGTAGGGTTGCCTTACGGGTGTGTTCCCTTGCCTTTGTAGTTCCTTTGCGTCGTACTTGCCGCCTCCTGTGACGGGATCTTGAAAGTTGAGAGCCTCTAGGGTGTAACCGACCAAGTAGTAAATTCGGTTAACCTGTCGGATCTGCACAAGTAAAGGAAAAGCTCACTAGGTTGTAGGATCTGGCCAATGTATTATCCATTTATCACTACCAACACTAGATTCGCAATTCCCAACCTTCTCCGAGCTCGTACGGCCAATGTAATTCCGGTTCTTGAGGGCAGGAAGGCACTTGCGTGATACTGTGCAAATTGAGGTCTGTATTGATATTTAAGCCTATACCTGCCTGGATTTCTACCTTCTATGTCTTTCATCTGCTAAATCCCTAAACAGGCTCGGCTGCATGTCCCTTCTTCCCTTGACCCATCATCCCAGCTGTGTTATCTTCAGATCCACCGGATATATGACGTAATCATCATGGTCACCCTATTATGGGTACACTCATCCGGATCCAGGTCGCTTGGATCCACTCCACTGTAAGTGTACACTCGTCGTGGATCTGAGCTCTCCAATCATCCAACATCATCTTGCAACCTTCTGTGATCTCCTTGGTCCCACGAAAGTTCGAGATCCACTGCATCCATCATCCTTATACCCTGGATCCAGGTCCCCCAAGGCGGGATCCTTCCTCCATGGATCCGAACTCGGAGGTATGGGATCCGGGGTACCTCGCGGTGGATCTTGACTCCTCGTTAGCCGTGGCTATTAGATCCACCTTCGGATGACACCTACCACCATTCCTTCATAGGATCCCACTCGATCCACTGGTACATAGTGTATCCCATATCCACCTAAGTGAATCCAGCTAAGCTTGGTGGATCTTGTCTTCCTGTACATCGCTCATACTAGATCCATCGTCATTCCATACGGGGTGCCGCTCGTCATGGCTAATCCACCACAGGCAACTTGCATCCGTGCCACCAACCCAAATCCTCTCTAATCACTTGAAATTGTCACTGATTCGGGATAGTGACCCCGCGTCAGGCCCATTCTCTTATTTCTGAGAAAGCACTTCACCACAGCTCTGTGTGCTTGAGTGGAAATTCTGTTATGTATTTAAGCTTACCCTTTCGGGTCTATTCCTAATAAGAAGTCCTAATCAAGTATACAAATATCAAGTGAACAATGATCCGTTTTGGATCTTCTTGCATGCCAAGCGTCGTCTGCACCGTCGCATGAGCATCTTTAACGGTCCGCGCCCTGTCCCAGACGGTGAACGTGCCTTCCAAGGGTCGCTGAGTCTTCCGCGAACTCAACCCAACCGCCACTGAGGGTTCGTACCGTAGATGGTCCGCTGAATGCGAATCTGGCCAGTCCATTATTAATAATAAGGACAGCCTGGATTCAGTGACATTTGCCCGTATCCAATGCTCGTTGAATGTTCGGAGGTGACGCCGTCGAGTCCCTTGCACCTTGGCGTCTCCGTACATCACCTGACCGAGGGTTCGTCGCTTGAACAACTTGGGCGGTGAAAAAATCGCAACTACGGAGAAATCACTACACCACAACTGCCCCTGTCGCAATGGAAGCCACGGTTCTGGTGCCCGTTGTGACATTTCTTCATTCTTCAATTTACCATCTTGCCACCGTATGTCCAAGCGTCTGAATCGAGCCGTGTCCGACGCTTTTCAGCGTCTCAATCCTCGTAGACGTCGCGAGCGTGAGCAGCTGGAGGTACGTAAGCCCATCCTTCTCTTGAATCATCGGTACCTTGCTCATCACCTCGCATTACTCGACTCGTTTCTCAGGAGGGCAAGACCGAGGGTTCGAACGCCCCTCAGTCTGCTGCACTTCCTCCGACAGCAACGTCATCAACCGGTCCTCCGGCGCCCGCTGCCCCGGACTCTTCACTCCCTGTGGTAGCTCCTGTAGCACTCCCTGTCGCTGCTGAATCCGCGGAGATGACTCCTGCTGCTCCCCCTGCGACTGTTGGTGGTACTCCACCACTCACCGAGGATTCGCTGCGCGCCATGCTGGCGGAAAGTACGGAGGCATCGGTCGATCACATGATGACCTCGATAATTCCGTACTTGACTGCCATGGCTCGTCACCAAGTGCAGCTCAGCGTTGCGCCTCCTCTCCACGGCGATGTCCACGCTCAACGTCGCCTCGAGACTGCCGTTGCTTTCGATGATGTCCTCGCTTCGATACAACCTGTTCCTGACGCGCTGTCGGCATGACCAGAACGAGTTGCCGACTTGGAGCGTCAGTTGTGGCTTGCTCAGTCCGAGGCTGCTGCCGCCGTACGCTCGGTGGCACCCCACATCATGGCTCGTGAGAACGCGGAGACATTCCTCAAGGCTGCCAACGCTGAGATTGAAGCCTTACACCACAACATCAAGATTCTCCGCGAGTCGAACGCCAAGAATGACGCCATGCTCGCAAGTGTTCAAGCCACTATGGAGCGACACGCAGAGGATTTGAATCGTCTTCACTGCGAAGTCCAAGCTCGGGACGTTTTCATCAGCACTTTGCAAAAGAAGCTGGCTCGTGAACGCGAGGTGTACAAGTCTTCCATTGGAGCGAATACCGAGCAGACTCGGAAGCTTCACCTCCTTCTGGTAAAGCTTGCCCAGGGCAAGTACGTTGATAACGACGCGCTCAAGCTCCTCGAGAACCAGCAAGACCGTAACACTCGCCTCCTCCAAGCGAATCTTAGTCTCCGGAAACATGTGAGTCTGGCAGGGATGGATCCCGAGGTACTTCGTCTGGCTGTTGAAGGTACGCTCCTAATGTCGCTCCTTCCACCGTGTGTTCAGCAACTAACGTTCGTTCACCTCCTTCGTGATAGGTCTGACTGCGAATGAGCTGGACCTGGACGCGCTGGACTTGGATCAGGAGACGTTAGTCGCTTTGCGGCGCATTCAGTCTGCCACCGCGTCTTCGGACGATCCTCAAGCCCTTCCTGCAGCTTTGGCCAAAGCCGCTCACCAAGTGGCCCATGGGAAGTCCCATAAGCGTCTTAGACCAGGTGGCGAGGATTCAGACGACGAGTCGGAAGACTCTGACGAAGACAAGGCTCCAATCCCAACGGACAAGGCCAGTACTTCGATGGCAGCTGCCGGTCTCGGTGATGCGCCACCTGCCGATACTTTTACTCCCAAGTCGGCTCGTCGATCGCTGTTCGGCCCGAAGGCGTGGAAGAAGGCGCCCCAGAAGAAGCGCAAGAAATCTCGTCCTCATTCGCCTGCCAAGTCGCCCCGACGTCATATGAAGACTCGGTCCAAGTCCGTACCGTCTTCTCCAAGTTCATGGTCGCCACCTCCTACACCAGCGTCTTCCTCGACTCCCGGCGTGGTCGACCTCAGTGGCGACCGGAGTGACGTGGACATGGGGACTGCTGATCCAAGTAGCGTCCCTTCGGTTCAAGAAACTGCTACAGAGCCTTCGGGTAAGGATGTGAACCCTGGGGATCACGACGATGTTCCCGGTTCTCCTGACGCGCCTTCGCCCCCGCCTCAGGGTCCACACGATGTGGCCAAGCCACCAGCTTCAACGATTTCCCCTTCTCCAGCCGACATACGCGCTGCTGAAGAAGCTCTGCGCGAGGCCGAGGAAATGCGGCTCATGTTTGGCTCAAGTGACGAAGGTGAAGAGTCGGACCAAACTGTCCCACAAGGCAAGTCTGCTTCGGCTTCTGTTCCGACGTCCAAGACAGTTGAAGTCTCGGGAGTGGTTTCTACAGCAGGGCCTGCCCCTGTTGAAGCTGCTCCACCAGCCTCCTTGTCTTCAAAGCCGGCTCCGATTGTTCCGACGGCTGTCGTACCAAGCGTGTCTTCGCCGACTTTTCGATGGAGATTGATGACGATGGGAATGCTAATGACGACCATGGAGATGACGTGGATGACAATGAACCTTCGGTGGATGAATCTCCTGATGCTCCCAGTGGTGGCTGTGATGTTCCGCCCCCCACCGATCATTCAAGCATACTCGATGACGAAGATGTTGAAGTTTCCGAGAGGAACTGGAGCAATCTTGGCCGACTCCACCTCGGCCAAATCCTTCGCCGATGATGACTTCCCCAATCATCGTTGCCGGTCCGCCTCCTTCGCCACCAGCAAGTCCTTCGGCACCAGCATCTTCTCTTCCTGTTCCAGTGTCTCCTCGTCCGCCTATTTGGACTCTCGATGCTGGACCTGGACGCATGATTACGGCAACCTACACTTCGGTGCCGCGTCGTGGTGGTGCACCGTCGGTTGAGCCGTTGCCTCACCGAGTGTTGTCTGGTACTCGCCCTACGGTGCCGGCTTCGTCTACCTTGCCACCGTGGGTTCTCCCGTACGTGGACATGGCGTTTACTGACGCAGGCGCCAAGAAGTGTTTCGAGCGACTCTTGAGGCGCCAAGAAGTGTTTTGAGCGACTCTTGAGCTTAACGCTTCCCGAACCAGCTGGTGAGGTGACCGTGCGTACAACGTTGGAGGGTCTCCAAGCGTTCTTTGATTACTCGCATCCTGATCACCCGTACCAGCAACTTCGGCAGCTCTATCCTCTTCAAGCTTGTCTCTTCGACACTGTTGACTTCAATCCAAGCGTCCCCATCTCCAAGCGTGCTCCGATTGAGACCCGTCTCAAGATGATCTGGGCGAACCTTCGGGGTGACGGCGGTAAGCAAGGTGACCTCGGGTTCGCATTGTGGGAGCGTCCCCACTGGCTTCCGTTAGCTGGTATTGAACGAGGTCTCGCTGAAGAAGCTAACAAGGTTGGCCACGACAAGGAACGCTTGAAGGAACTGAGAGCTGTGTTAAAGAAGCTCTTCAGTGAGCGCGACCGTCGTGCCAATCGTCTTTGTAACAAGTACCGTGAGCAGTACATGGCGTGGAGTCGTGACTCGGTTTCCTCTGGTACTTCCGGCGCGCCGTTCATTCGTCCCGAGTTGCTTTTGGAGCCATCGAAGCCGTGGTACCCCATTGAAAACTTGCCGCTCCAACCTCGGACATCTGACTGGCTTTCCGAAGTTCCGGCTCTCGATGCTCGGCAACTTTGGCGTACTAGATGGATGAGCGCGCCGCACCAGCACCCGTACAACACTACGTACTTCCCGACCGGAGCTCTTCAATCCTCGTGGTACGCGTTTCGTGGATGTGTACCGAAGTGTGATCGTTGACCCGTCTCTGGATTTAATTGAAGTTATTCCGACCTGGCGTTCGTTGTTTGACTCGCCACCGGGTACTCCACGTCCCGCTCTGGCTGCTGCTCCTGTTGAAGCTGGTACCGAGGATTCGCAGGGTCCGGCGGCAGCTCCAGCTGTCGAGGCTCAGGCTCCTGATGAAGAGGAGAAGGTGAGTGGTGACTCGACTTCGTTGACACTCTTGGCCACCGCGGCCAGACACTTGGAATCGATTTGAATCCTCGCTGCACGTTCTACGACGTTCTCCAGCATCTCAGCCAGCTGTTGAGGTGTCCCGCGTGACTTCGTTTCCAGTGGTCGCTCCGCGGTCGGCATTCATGTTTTCTTATTCTTAATCCACTTCCACAGCGTAATCATGTTCATGTTGCTGATCAAATGCATATACAATTGTTGTTGCAGTAACGTTTTTTGTCTGTTACCACAGGTTGCATCGCCCTGTGGACAGTTCACACGTGATCCAGTCACGCTAGTCTTCGTCCGCCACTTGCGCCATCTGCAGCCAATTCTCGCTCTTCTTGGCTCGCAAATAGTCGTACAGCAGACCTCCACATGATAAGTTGGATGATGGTTCCCAAGTTGTATCTTCATAGCCCACCCACTTGACTTTGAACTCGCGTACAGCACGCTGAGTGCTCGTCGTCAGTGGCGTTCTGTCGTCGAGGATGGCCTCGACTTCATATTCGCCGGCAACTTGATCTGGTTCCCAGCTGTCTTCAGGCAGTAGTTCCTCATCGAAGTCGAGTCTTGCTTCATTAGTCGCGTCAAGTACCAACCGAGTGTTCGGTCGACTGTTGAACTCGTTGACAGCCTTGAGTCTCGACACATGCACTACTGGGTAGAAGCGATACCCACTCCGGTCAGGCAGTTCCAGCTCGTACGCAAACTCTTCCACCTTGCGTTTGATCCGAAAAGGTCCATGCCATCGGTGAGCTAATTTCTTTGTCAAGCCCGGTTTGACGCGTTCCATGTACAACCACGCCCGGCTCCCAATCTCGAAAAGATATCTCGGTGGGGCTCTTGCAGGATCTTCCATCTCTTCTGAAGCTTCTAGAGGGTCTGCCGAGTGTTCGTTTCCACTTGGTTGAGGTACAGCGGCTTTTTCCAGTCGACTCAGAGCATCATTATGTTTTTTTGCTCGTCGCTCCTTTTCAACAGCCTGATAATCTTTGGCCATAGTGAGGGCGACCTCATGTTGTCGATTGATCTCACGCCGCCACGCCAGCCCGTCAGACTGCTTGCCGAGTCCTCGTTTGAGTGATGACGACATTGCCCGCAACGTCGACTGCGCATCCCAACCATGAACGAGGTAGAACGGCGTTTCCTTCCTCGTAGTGTCTTGAGAAGTATTAATAGCAAATACTAGCTTCTCCGCGATTTCGTCCCAATCTTGTTGTAGAGGGTCTTCCGCGTACACCCGTACGGACCCCATCACTGACTTCACCGAGCGTTTCTGCGGTCCATTAGCATGTGGCCGATAGCTCAAAGTCGCTCGTGATCTTGACTGCATCATCTCTGCAAATGCTTGGAACACCTCGCTCATGAAGCGTGGGTCACGGTCGTGCCTTATCCGTGATGGGGCTCCGAACCGTCGGTACACACATTCTTCGAACACTTGAGCAACACTCAGTGCAGTCGTATCTGACATAGCTTTGGCAATAACGAATCCCGTGAACGAGCACTGAAATAGGAGCAACGCCGTGTTGCCCCTGCGAGATTTCGGTAGTGGGATCACAAAGTCCATCGAGACGATCTGGAAAGGTCGTTCGGCTAGTACGTTGCCAGGAGAGTATCCACGAAGCTGCGGACGGCTTTTACTCGAGCTGCAATCTGGACATGACTTCACATGCTTCTCCACGTCAGCGTACAAGCCGATCCAATAATAATCGGACTGAACGCGATGGAACGTTCTCACCACACCTTGATGTCCTCCTTCCAGCGAGTCGTGACAGTTCTGCAAGACCTCTTGAATCATCGTTGTCGGTACCACAAGCCGCAGCTTGGTCTCCTCTTGCCAACCGTGGTCGTACCGACGATTCAATCCAAGATAGTGAAGCACGCCGTCTTCTGATAACACGAACCGGTCAGCGTATTTCCAGGCATCTCGTGCTTCTTTGTAACTCAGCGCTTGTGCTTGGCCCTGAAGCACCTTCTTGATGTTAAACCACTTCTGCTCCTCGTCTTGTGCCACCTGTATCCGTCTGCGTCGTTCCCGCTGTATCGCAACCGGGTTAACATCTTCCGCATCGGGAAATGCCGCTGGTACAGTCTTGTGAGGATGGTCTGGCAAATCTTCGCCGAATGAATCTTCGGTGGACGTCTCTCGTCGTTCTTCATGCTGTTCTTGAGCTTTTGAGACATTCTCCGAGTGTTCATCTGCAAACCTGACGCGTTTCTTGGCTTTCGTCTGTCGCCGAGTCATCACTGCCATATTACCATAATCGCACTTTGGTGAGCTGTAATCAACCACGAAATTTTCGAAAGTTTTCCACTTTGAAGATTCGCTGCCTGACAGTACATGTACTTGACGCTCTGTTCCACGTGACGAAACATCTACCGAGTCTTCATCCGGTTCGTAGATCATTTCCTGGATGCGATTCAGCGATGCCAATTCCGACTTGCGAGTTTCAGCCAAGATTACCCGACTGACCTTCGATTCCAGCGCTTCAGTGGCTAACGAATCCGCGGCAGCGTTGTATTCTCGTACAACGTGAAGATATTTAACTGATCGAAGCTTGGCCGTGAGTTCCTTTTGAGTATTCAGCAGCGCTAGCAAAGTATCCTTCCTGCAAGCGATCACCCCTAGTGATTGTTGAATCGCGAGCCTTGCGTCACCAACGATGACTAAATCCTCGGCACCGTGCGCAATAGCGGCCTTGACACCGTTAATCATCCCTGTATACTCTGCCACATTCACCGTGGTGGCCGAGAGGTAAGCGTTTGCAGCAACCACTATCTTCCACTCAGGAAGACTCCACAGCACCCATGAACAACTCCCGTAGCCACCGTACTTCTCTGTCTTCGCTGATCCGTCAAAAGACATGACGAATCCACTGTAATTACGGTAAAGCTTGGCGTACAGCAACGCGGGGTCTATTCGAATAGTCGGGAAACCCTTGTGTGGAGGTGCCACCGGCGCGAGCGAGTCTTCCAGGTCGACGAAGCTCGTGATGCTTGACTGCAGTAGCTGCGCGAAGGCAACACCCTTCTCCTTCACGCGCTGCACCTTCAGGTGCCACTGCGATAGCAGCACTGCGAACTGGACCGCGCGTCCGAAGAGAGACTTCGACTTATGCACCCACGCTAACGTCGAGAATCGTGTATAGACATGTAGCGTCTTTCCTGCCAGCTGGACGTAACAGATCTTCAACAGCAGAAGTAGCGCCAAAACTTCCTTCTCAGCAGGATGGTAGTTCATCTCAGCATCCTTGAGCACCCGACCGAGGAACCGTACGGGGTGTAACTTGCCTTCATGCTCTTAGATTAGCGTAGTGCTCAACGCTTATTCATTCGCAAAGAGCATGACGTGAACTTCTTTCGACCGATCGAAGTGCCTGAGGATGGGTGAATGTGAAACACTCGTCTTCAATTTTTTGAAGGAACGACGTGCCACAGAAAGGCTACCTTCAACGGCAAAGTCCTCATCCTTAAGCTAGTACAGCGCTGCACCGTAGACCGCGAAGTCTTGAATGAAGTGGCTGTAGTAATTAACTGCTCCAAGAAACGACTGCATGCCCTTCTTGCTCGTTGGAAACGAAAGCTCGGTGATGGGCCGCAAAGCTTCTTGGGGTCAGCCCCTGAATACCTTTCTGGCAAAATTTTATGCGACAGAAAGTCCACCTTGGGGTTGGGCAGAAGATGCTCTTGGTGAAGCTAAATGCTGATCCGACACTGTGCAAATCTTGCCAGCAATCGGTCCAGCGTCGCCAGGCAGCTGTCGAAATCCTCGCCACCGAAGCAAATGTCATCCACAAACGACCGTCGACCAAATACAGGTACCAGCGATGATTCGTCTGGTTCCCCGTTCGTAAACATGTCAGCGACGGGGCTGTTGACGAGTTGTAGTACAGGGTCGGTCTCTACCGATGCTTCGCGGTCTGCCGCGGACTTCGTTTGAAACGAACCCTCGGCACTTGGCCCACGACGTTCCTTGGCCTGTTCTTCAGCTAAACGCATCCTCTCCGAGTATTCAAACCAACCTCCATTAGGTTGAACGAACCCCCAGAGTGCGTTGTCAATCATACGCTGGTAGATCATCGGCGCGTTCTTTAACCCGAAGGGCATGCGTAACCACTCGAAATGTCCGAGTGCGCAGACGAACGCCGACACTTTACGCGCTCGTAAGGTCATCATGACCGCCCAGAAGCCGCTTGCTGCATCCAGCGAGCAGAACCATAGGTAGCGCTCGAGATCTGTTAACAGGTCGTCGACTAGCGGCATTGCATACTCCATGATCGCGGTGATAGCATTCACCATCTTGTAATCAATGCAGAGCCGAATGTCCAGCCCGTTCTTTACAATCACGATCGGCGATGCCCATGGACTGTCTGAAAAGACGATCAGTCCTGCACGCAATAAAGCGCGCAGCAGCTCGTACAGCTTGCCGAGAAATCGTAGCGGCACGCGCCGGGCACGCTGTTTAATTGGGGCATGCCCCTGTGTGTCGATATCGCATACCGCACCGTAGGCTGGCTGCGGCAGTGCGTTACCACTAGCAATCAGGATGTGCTCGTGGTTCTTTAGCGTCGCAACCAGACGTTCTCGGTGTTCAGTCGACAGCTCAGGATCAGCAACATTAGGCGCAGTGTAGTCAATTGTCGTGTTGATCTCTTCGGTCAGATCCGGCAGGAATGCCAGCTCTTTCGCGTAGTCGTCCAAGTCAATGTTGTTAGCAGGATGTTCGTAGAAATCATCTCTGTTGCTTCGTTTCCTTCGGTCGTTAACACTCGAGCAACCGAGATGTATGTTCCGTCCAACGCCGCTACGGATTCTTCCCTTGACTCAACATTGGCATCCGCTTTGATTTTCAACAGTCGGTACTTGGTCCATCTCCTTTCCCATCCTGGTTTCCATCTCTGGGTCATCTGTCGAGTCGTCGTTCGCAATATTGAATGCGTGGGCCGCCGACGTATTGGGTTGTTGACTTTTGTTCAGCTCCTCGTTCTGCCGCTGTCTTGACATTTCGGAATTCGCACCAATCTTGCAATGAATACTCGGTGCCGTACTCAACACCTTCTGCGCGATGCCTGCATCCTCTGGATCAACCACCGATGTCTCGTTCGCAGATTTGGTGACACACAAGGCCGGGACAGCTTCATCAAAACGGGTGACTCCATTTAATCCAGTGCTGTTGCTTGTCGCTTCCGTGGTCACCCCTGACTGGTCACTAACACTCGTTGGCGTATGTACCACGTTTACCGGCCTCAGTAGTTCGTTTGTACGCACTACCGAGGCTTCGCTCACGTTATTGCTTTCGCCATGGGTGGTCGTGTACGTGTCCAAAGGTTCTGCGGAAGGCTGACCGTCGGCCGAATCCCCGGCTGTCACCCCAGACGCCAGACAGGCTTCTACTCGTTCACGTTCTTCCAGGATCAGTGCCCAGCGCTCTGCACATGTCAGACGATCACTAGAATCCACTAGCGAGTCTTCTAGAGGTCGTGCTAGCACCCCACTGGGTTCTGGATAGTTCGGTCGATCAACTGCCGAAGGCTGAGTTGCAAGCCATTGTTCGTAGATTTCACATTCACGCTGAAAGAGCTCGCGGTCTCTACAAACTTCGTAGGCCAATACTTGCCAGTCTTGGTACTTCTTGGACTCCATACGCACATAGCCGTCACCTCGTGGCAAATCCCCATCTGGAATCCACATTGCGATCGAGTCGTGTGCTGGTAGGTACACAGTTCGATCAGCCACGTTGGTCAGTCGAATGCTCTGAGGCCGTCCACGTCGAAACCTCGTCACTGACGGGATTAGCTTGTTCGTTCGACGAACCCACAGTACGTGTTCCTCCAGACCGACGTGGCGCTTCGCTAGTCGATATTCTCGCCACTCGTGCGCTTGAATGTCCAAACGCTCGGGTGGCCCGGCGTTAACATGGGAGCCGTATTCTTCGCTGTCGATCATGTTCTTGGTCTTTATCAGCGGGATTAGGACTTCGTGCGGTAATTGCGCCGCGCCGTGAAACAGGTCCAACCGGATCCCAGCTGGGATCATAAAGTCGGTCCCGAGTACCACGTCGACGCCTGCACTATGCGCCATTACCCACATCTCAAACTCGTACACCATCTCCCATCCAAGCGTGATCTTGACGCACGCTCGCCGCGTCGTAGACACCTTGTCTTCGTTAATACCTTGAATGTCAATGCGGCGTCCGTGATCGGGTACATCTCGGAGTCGCAACTTCTTAGCAAAGGCGTCAGTGATCACACTAACGTTCGCTCCCGTGTCGAGGAGAATCCTCGTTCGCTGGTCGTTCACAGCGCCTTGCACCAGAGCTCCCATTCTGATCCGTCGGTCGAATTTCTTGGCCGACCACCACCCCTGTCTCTCGCCAGGGTTCAACTTCATCATCTTGGAGTGACCCTTGGGCTCGTCTCGCGCTGCACTCGAAACCAAGCCAAACGAACCCTCGCTGGTGCCTTTATTAGCATCAGCACACTCCACTCTCTCTCCAACACCTCCACCGAGGATTCTACTCCTCTCCTTTTTATTTTTCGTCGCGTTCACACTTGTTACGTAATTATCAGGCCATTCACTCTGCCCCATGAAAGCAAAGATACACTCTGCTTCCATTGAAGGCTCGGTTAGCTGTGGCAGCCCGATAGGGACCAACCCAGTTGTAGTTGGCGGGCTGCCTAGTTTAAATGACGTTCTTGAACGACGGTTTTGAGCTCTGGCGGGAGTTCCTCCTTCGCGCCTTTAGTGCGCACGAATTTGGCAAGGTCTTGGAAGTTGCGGAAAAGCTCGCATTGTCCAGCATCGTGGAGCTGCTTGCCGAACTTGCATCGCTTGTTACAGTAGTGGGCGGAGTGACTCATGCCACCGCACACCGCGCATGGTCCGTACTGTGGGCGTCGGTGGTCGCGGTTGAAGTCACGTCGACCGCGTTGGTCCTGATTGAACCCACGGTCACTACTTCGGCGATCTTGATTGAAGCCATTCTCGCGATCAGGCATGTTTCCACGCGGTTGACGGTTGTCTGAACGTGCGTAGGTGGCGTAGGAGCCTTCAGCAGCTGCACAACGCTCATTTTCGTTAGCAGCGGCGAGGTATCGGTCGCTTTCATCCAATGAGAAATCACCGTCCGTATTATCGGGCTGAAAGTCGTCGTACTCGTCTTGGACATCGTTGTAAGCGTTCGGATCTTCGTTTGAATACTCGGTGCCTCCCTGAGCAGCTTCACGACCTTCTAATTCAGCTAGTAGGTCGTCCACCGTGGCTTCAATGAGTGTCACGCTTGGTTTGTTGCGGTTGTCATCGCGGCGACGGTCATCACGCCGGTTGTTGCGGGCGTATCCATCGTCGCGTCGCGTATCACGACTCCTAGGAGTATCGATATCACTGTCACGCTTGACCATTCTCTTCTTGCCTTTGAGAACATCTTCGATGATCTCTTCGAGCTCGTGAATGTCGGCGACTCGAGCGTGGTAGAGACTCTCCGCCAGCTTGTCATCATCGCATGTTGCCAGGAACTGCTGTACGTGTTCTTTCGCGTCGCGACCACTCTTCTCAAAGTGTAGACGGGCGGTCCGAGCGTAGCCATTCAGCCTGTTTATGTAGTCGCACAGGTGTTCATTACGTTCCCGCTTGGCGGAGTAGTAACGCGACAGTGCCGTGTCTGAGTGAACTGCGAGCAGTAGTAGCGGATGAACGCGTCGCTCAACAGCTTCCACTTGCGCTTCGTCTTCTTCGGAAGTTGCCGGAACCAATGAATGGCTCCGTCCCGGATGCTTAGCTCAAATGGAATGCACCATTTATCGGCATCTGTGTGGATTCCAGTCATTTCATAGACGAACCCACGGAGCCACTGCATACAGTTCCCGCTCTTGTTGCAAGAGCCTGAGAACGGCGTGATGTGATCCAGCGGTCGGTGCGAAGCCATTTCAATCCTCGGTATTGGGTCCACGTCGTTCAGCGTCGCTAGCTCATTCATCTGACGCATCAACTCGAGTTGAGGATCTTCCTCGTCGAATGTACGCACCAAAATGTCATCGTCACTGGACGAACCATCGCTGTCGACTTGACGACGTCCAGCACCACCTTTGGAAGCTCGCGCACCGCCTCGCCGACCGAACGAACCCTCGTTACTTGCGTAAATACGTTGCATACGGCTCTCCGAACGTGGCGTAACCATGTGCGAGTCTTGAAAGTACGGTGAAGCTTCGGTAGTGCCAAAGGCGCCACGCTCAGCTCCACGCTTGGTCGGAGGAGTTCGAACGAGTCGTTGGGGCGTCGGCGGCAGTGGGATCTTGGACGGATCTTCATCTTGAGTCATCGGTCGGCTCACAGGCTGCTTTCCGGCATTGATGCCAACAGCGCCAAACGCCTTCCGAAGCTTCTTCTTCCATTTCTGGAGAGCAGCTCCGGCTTCATGTGGACTCCAATCCTGGAGCGACATCGTCGATGGGTACGTCTCGTTCTCGAACCCCAGCGACAACAGTAGCGAAACTGAATTCTCGGCGACTTGGCTAGTCGAAACCGAGTTGACTGGGTATTGAAGTTCCTGCGCAAGCGCAGGCCAGTCGGCTTTTTTCTTGGGGATGGGCTTGAACAGCTGCATCCACTCATCATTCTGCATCAGCGCTTGTACGCGGTCGAAAACGCGCTTGGCGGCTGGTGTATCACCGTTGATAGGTTGGCGAGGTGCCTTCAGCAGTGCTGAATGCTTTGCACTCGCCACCGAAGGTTTAGAACCCTCGGTCCCATCGTCATAATCTTCGTAGCGGGTTCCGGTCCCGCAACATCATCGAGCTCGTCGACGAGGTTCCTCGAAAGGGACCTGGTCGCCCCGCTCAGCCCGATGATAGCGTGGCCGTCTCCGGCGTCGCTGCGCCTGGCTCTGGAGCCGGCGTCTTGTCTTCGTAATCTCCATAATCGTGGGCGTCAGGACCGATGTCCGCTTCGTCGTCGAAGCTCACTGAAAGCTCGGTGGCGGCTGCAAAGTGCGCAGCCGGGCTTGAACTCTCGTTGCGAGCCCCGCCAGACTTGGCGGGCGTAACTGGTACCGTCGGTTGTCCTTTCGCCATGTTTCTTGTTTTCGTTTTCTTGTTCTTCTTCTCTTGGTAGCTCGTAAACTGGAAGGCCATACAAACAGTTCACAATGGTCACAATCTGTTCCCGGGTTGCGGCACCAGTTGTGGTGTTGGAATTTCCACGTGAACTCTAGCTACAAATGTAGTTAGGACGTTCCCACAACAATACGTCTACTAGGATAGTAAACGATCGTTCGGGCGGACCTGAAGACCCCAGTTCTGCCCTTGCACCGGGACAAACTGGACCTTGTAAACTACTTATATAGGCCAACCAGTAAAATAAGAACACGCTACTAGCACGAGCAAAGCTAGCAGGTGTTTTGAATCCTCGTGGTCCCAACCGCGGAAGGGTACCAGGCACGGGTAAGCCTTTTACGAGATCACCGAGTGTTCAACACTCGTCTGGAAGAAATAAAAGGGAGGCAATTAAAGCACTCCCAGTCATGCAAATAGGCAACAATAAGCCGTCACGTAAAACCTCCCGATAGTAATCGGCCAAATTACACAGTCTCTGGGCCTTGCCGGATAAACCCTCGCTACAGAGCTTCGAGTTCACCGACAGGCATAACACACTCAAACAAGCTTCACCAGACGCTGACCTTGAAGCCGGACGTCGCTCTGTGTGCTTGAGTGGAAATTCTGTTCTGTATTTAAGCTTACCCTTTCGGGTCTATTCCTAATAAGAAGTCCTAATCAAGTATACAAATATCAAGTGAACAATGATCCGTTATGGATCTTCTTGCATGCCAAGCGTCGTCTGCACCGTCGCATGAGCATCTTTAACGGTCCGCGCCCTGTCCCAGACGGTGAACGTGCCTTCCAAGGGTCGCTGAGTCTTCCGCGAACTCAACCCAACCGCCACTGAGGGTTCGTACCGTAGATGGTCCGCTGAATGCGAATCCGGCCAGTCCAATATTAATAATAAGGACAGCCTGGATTCAGTGACATATGCCCGTATCCAATGCTCGTTGAATGTTCGGAGGTGACGCCGTCGAGTCCCTTGCACCTTGGCGTCTCCGTACATCACCTGACCGAGGGTTCGTCGCTTGAACAACTTGGGCGGTGTCACGTCTTTGTCGACGGGTGATAATCCGCAACTACGGAGAAATCACTACACCACAAAAGTTAATACCTTAACTTTATGCTACAAAACCAGAAGCGTTTTATTTACTATTATTGCGGCCAAGCCGCCTAAGGGTAAATGTATCTGTTTAACTATCTAGCATAGTTAAACCTAGTCAAATGCATAACGTGTGGCTTTCGGCCAACGTACTGAGAGACCTTGTTAACTCTCCAACTTATGTACTGAGCGTTTGTTAACTCTCTGTAACGGGGTAAGAGATACCGTTACTAGCTTACACTATAGTGCGGAGGAAGCTCGCAATAATAAAACCAAGTCTTAGGTTTGTGTCAAATTCAACTCTGATTTTTTTAGGACCAGGGCGGCTACCCCTGGCCTCGTGTGAACCACTCAAACACATGTCTATATCTGATTGATCAATAAGTGAGTCTGGCTCCTCACTATCAACCAATCAGATGATGACATCTTGGCACACGCTACCCGTGTGCCACTTTGCCAACTTACGTAATAACTAAAGAAATATCTACCTACTTATGTAGTTGAAGCTGGACCCATTACATCACCCTCCTCTCTAAGTTGCGCTTACGCAACATAAGCGCACGGAACACATTTGAAGAAAACTCGAAAACCGACAAGGCGGAGACATCGGAGACAGCGCGAAGGGCGGCAGCGCCAGCGCGTCGCTGGCGGTGGTAACAAGGGCAAGCCCAGGGTCGACAGGTGCGCCAACAAGCTCTGGATGTACTGCGAGGACCGTCACTGTGCGTCTCGGCTCCCAAGACACACATCGACGAAGTGCC
>NW_003303529.1:64147-67091 GCF_000142945.1 Phytophthora infestans T30-4 | reverse complement strand
GCGCGCGGTCGGAATCGCGCGAGGAACACGACTACGGACGTTTCGTTGAGCGGTCGAGCTGTGGGGATCTTCGTGGTCAACGATACGCTCCACAATCCAGCGCGCATCACCCACCGAGTCAATTATCGGTGGTGGGCCTTCACGATGATACGGCGTACGCCCTGTACGTTCAGGGCGAGGTGGAGGCAGCTTCGAATCGCGCGTTGGACACTCAGGTTGGTGCTGAGCGGGCGGAAGATCGTGCCTGGCGGGCTGAGCAGATCGCGTCGGAGCTTCGTCAGTCGAATCGGGAGATGTTATCTCGCCTACGGGGATTGGAGACGCATGTGCTTGGCTCTGCCCAGCAGGGAGATCGTCCGCGAGAGCGGGCGCCAGGGGCTGACGGCTTTCTGGCGCGCCAGGCTCGTCGGGCTGGTCGCCCGACGCATGCTCCGTCTGCTGGCTCGAATCAGGAATCGTCGCAGGGAAGTACCGCTTGAGTCGCCCGACGTAAAACGTCGGGTGGAGTCTAAGTGATGACGGGATGGCCAAGGTGTAGGCGTCGCCCACAGCCTTGGTTACACGCAAAGGACCGATGAAGCGTGGGGCAAGTTTGTTGGCGCCGAGGTTGGTCACGGCGGAAGCGCGGATTCCCTCCGTCGATAGGAGAACGCGATCTCCTATCTTGAATACATTCACGTTCTTTCGACCGTGCTTATCAGATAGTTCTTTTTGCTTGTCCACTGCGTTCTGCAGTGCGTCGCGGACGAACTATGCGATGGATTGCCTTTGCATGACAAATACCGCAACTGCCGAGCGATCGGCAGGAAGCACCGAGGGTTTCGGTGTATAGTTTGCCGTGGTAAGTTCTTGCTCACGAATCTTGCTGCCTGGATCGATCAAGTTCTGCGACGTCCATCTCGTTATCGGAGATGCAGTATGCCGAGGAGGCTCGATGGACTGCCTGGACGGAGAACGAGTCAGGGCGTTCGCACTGGCTACACCCAAAGATAACCCTGAAGTCGAGTGCGCCGGCAGGATTGTTGACACCGGTGAGGCTACCGGTGCGTGCTGAGACACCGGTTCACGTACCGGTGATGACCACGACACGGACACGTTGTCCCTAGAGCTGAGCGCAGCTTCAGCATCCATGTCGACCGAAGGAGGTTCTCCCCCATCAAGGGTGGAGCCGCCAGCATCCGTGGGGTGACCCACGGCGAGAAGTGCCGGAACACGTGGGTGGCGAGCGTTGTTCACGAAGAACGGCGTCATACCCGTCGAGGAGTGCTCGGCGTTGTTGAGTGCGAACTCGGCTAGCGGTAGGAACGGGCTCCAGCTCGTGTACGAAGTTGCATAGCTGCGAAGAACGTCTTCAAGGACGCGGTTGACGCGTTCTGTTTGTCCATCCGTCTCCGGATGTGCCGCAGTTGACATCAGCAATTTGGTTCCCAAGAGCTCGAAGAGGCGTGACCAGAACGCGGATGTAAACGCGGGTCGCGGTCGGACACGATAGACTCCGGCAGGCCGTGGTGACGAAAAATCACGTCGACGAAGTGGGCCGCGGACTCTTCCGCAGTGATTGAGGCCGCCACCGGAACGAGATGGACCATCTTGCTGAAACGATCGATGAACACAAGTACACCTGTGCGCCCGGCTGTATCGGGAGGAAGACCGAAGATGAAGTCCATCGAAATGGAGCGCCAGGCTTCCGTGGCGAACCGGAAGAGGGCGCAATTGGGCCTGAGACGTCGAAGACGGTTTGACTCGCTGGCAAGTTTCACATGTGCGAACCCACTTGCGTACCCACTTGTACATGTGCGGCCAATAGAAGTCTCTCGACAGAGCCGCGTACGTCTTCTCGCGACCGAGATGTCCTCCAGTCGGGGCGTCATGATACTCGTGGATTATGCGCGCACGTAGATCAGCGTCGTTTGGGACGACGACTCGAGGACCATCGAACCTGTCGATGCTGTACTTGAGCAGATTACCGTCCAGTCGATATCGATCGATCTGATTCCGCGTGGTCTTTGACAGGGCACTTAGCGTGTCACTACTAGGAGCACGCAGGTGCTTCATGATGGCGCCGTATATAGGGTCATCATCGTACGCTGTAGCAATCTCGTCGCCCAGCGGGAGCGTGGGCGTGGTCAACTTCAAGTTGATGCCTGACGACACGCAGACCGCAAATTCGTCGTCGTCCTCATCAGCGAGCTGATGTCCTAGCGCTTCACGGGGATCGTAGTCCGGACGCCGAGACAGCGCGTCGGCGAGAATGTTATTCTTGCCCGGCTTGTAGTGAACAACGAAGTTGTACTCGGAGAAGAATGACAGCCAACGGGCCATCCGTTGCGACAAGTGAGGGCTCTTCATCGCTGTCCGCAGCGATGCGTGATCAGTGTAAACCGCAAATGACTGTTCACCGAGCAGGTACACTCTGAATTTGATCAGAGCGTACCGCATTGCCAGGAGCTCCTTGTCGTGGACTGGGTAATTCTTCTCGGCTGGCTTCAGTTGGCTCGACTGATAGCTGATAACGCGTTCGTGTTCGTCATCATCGAACTGCATCAGCGCACAGCTAATGGCAAAATCGCTCGCGTCGCAGACGACGTGGAATGACTTTGAGTCATCAGCAAGCTTCAGTATCGGCGCAGACGCCAAGCTCTTCTTCACCGAGTCGAATGCAGCTTGGTGGTCCGATTTCCACTCCCAGATCACGTCCTTCTTCAGCAGCGAGGACAGCGGCTGGATCAACCCAGCGTAATTCTTCGTGTACTTGTGCAAGTAATTGGCCATGCCAAGCCACTGACGCAACTCAGTGGGGCTTGTCGGCGTTGGCCAAGCACAGATAGACGATACCTTCTCGGGATCCGCGCGCACACCGTTCTTGCTCACGTAGCATCCCAACACCGGAATCTCCGGTGCGCAGAAGACACATTTCTTCAGGTTTGCGTAGAGCTTGTTCTCT
>NW_003303529.1:59952-62942 GCF_000142945.1 Phytophthora infestans T30-4 | reverse complement strand
TTTATCTTCTACACCGCGTTTTTTATTAAAAAACGACTACGATCAGAACCAAAAATCATAGTTTGATCCTGTAGATCACATTCAGAAGCTTGATCACATATAGGGCAATCTAAAGGATGGTTTATTAGAAGAAATTCTAACACACTTTCACGTGCTTTTTGAACTAAAGGTGTATCAGTAAATATTTTCATATTAGGCATTAAAGGCATAGCACAGAGCTTACGCTCGAGTCTGACGCACTGCTACTCGACGATGCATCACCCTCCTCTAGGCGCGGGAGACCGTACTCGACCGGGCCGGGAACACGCGGGAGCCCCTGCTCTACCGCGGCATCGTTTGACGGGAGCCCAATGTGCTCGACCGCCGAATCGTTCGGCGGGAACCTCTGCTCTACCGCCGTCTCGTTGTGTGGGAGCCCCTGCTCGACCACTGTCTCGTGTTGTGGGAGCCCCTGCTCGACCATCATCTCGTGTTGTGGGAGCCCCTGCTCGACCACCGTCTTGTACTGTGGGAGCCGCTGCTCAACCACCTCATCATCTACCTCGCGAAACCGCGAGGGCTCTTCGTCCAACAACGTAGCACAAGCCATGCAGAGAGGGCCATCGCTCGCTCTGTGCACTGCTTGTGTCGTTGCTGTTTTGTCTACGACTGTGACGTGGGGCCAGTCTCTTGGCGCCACCAAGAGGTGTGTGAAGACCTCGCTCACGTCAAATCCACGTCGACGCTTGACTGATTGGGCCAGCCAGTCAATCTCTGGCTGATATCGCGCAAGCCAAGGGATGCCCAGGATGCAGTCAAACGCGTAGTTCATCTCGATCACCAAGAAGTCGTCCTTGCTACGGAAGCCGTCGAACGTGTACGACAAAGACACGTCACGCCGCGCGACGCGGCGAGCCTTACCATCTGCGAGTTTGACTTGGATCTCGCCCGGACCATTCCTGACGCGGACGTTCTTGGGTAGTACCGACAAACACGATGCGCGAAAGAAGTTGTTGGTCGCTCCTGAGTCAAGGAGCGCGCGCAGTGGTCGCCGGGCACCGGTGACGTGGAGGCTGACAATGATCAGTCTCGAGTCGCCCGGATGCAGCGACCATGTAATCCTCGCGAATCGCGAGTGCAAACGCCTCCTCGAGAGAGGAGGGCTCAGCTCTGGTGAGGCAGTAGCGGGTCATACCCTCGCGCATGCCGAGCACAAATACGTGGACTTGCGAGGCCATGTCGATTGGCTTGGTCACGATGCATGACGCCAGATGTCGCGTCTTCTGGACGTAATCACGCATGGACATCTGCCCTTGCCGCAGAGCGAAGAACTCTGCGCGAGCGCGAGACTCATCTTGCGGGGGCTCGAACGCGAGGCGCAAGTCGCTCTGGAGAGTTTCCAGAGTCGGGAAAGCCTCGGGGTCGACAACCAGCTTCCCGAGGGCCCATTCTTTGGCCTTTCCGGTTAACCGGGAGAGGAGGAAGTTCATCTTGGCCGATGACGCCTCGATGCGTCGCGAGGCGATAGCGATGTCGATCTCGCGGAACCACCGGTTTAGCGGAAGCCGGTTTTCACCGGCGCCAGAATACGTAGACGTCTCCATCTTGACGACGTCATTCTGGGATGGACGCGAGGGAGTTGACACCCGCCGATTCGCATCGGCGAGCTCGCGTTCCATGAACTCTTGTGCTGCAAGACGTTGCTGGTCGGGCGTCGCTGAGCTCAGCAGCGATGCGACGACAGCGTCTCCGGACACCGCCACGAGGCGGTGAAGCGCTTCCCACTCCACGCGAGTGAGATGGTAGAATGCAGCATGCTCCAGGGTCGCCCCGGAGATATGGACTTGGCTCATCGTAGACTTGGTCGTTGGAAGGACTACTAAGTGCTACCAGGTGTAACGGGGTAAGAGATACCGTTACTAGCGTACACTATAGTGCGGAGGAAGCTCGCAATAATAAAACCAAGTCTTAGGTTTGTGTCAAATTCAACTCTGATTTATTTAGGACCAGGGCGGCTACCCCTGGCCTCGTGTGAACCACTCAAACACATGTCTATATCTGATTGGTCAATAAGTGAGTCTGGCTCCTCACTATCAACCAATCAGATGATGACACTTTGGCACACGCTACCCGTGTGCCACTTTTACCTACTTATGTAATAACTAAAGAAATATCTACCTACTTATGTAATTGGAGTTGGGCCCATTACAAGTGTACAATTACAGTGAAGTGGATCCAAGCGACCTGGATCCGGATGAGTGTACCCATAATAGGGTGACCATAATGATTACGTCATGGATCCGGTGGATCTGAAGATAACACAGCTGGGATGATGGGTCAAGGGAAGAAGGGACATCCAGCCGAGCCTGGTAGCAGGTGAAAGACATAGAAGGTAGAAATCCAGGCAGGTATAGGCTTAAACATCAATACAGACTTGTGGTGTAGCGGGATCAGCAAAATCTGCGAGATTGCCAGATCCAACTTACCAACTGCGCCCAGACACCGACTAACGGAGGGGGTCCCCCGATGATCCGTGTTCTGCTGAACTTTCCTCACCTTGTGTACCCGTCGGTAGGGCGGGATCTGCTCTCTCGGTAACTTCCGAAGAGTTCAAGTGGTGAAGCTTGAGTGTCTTGGCGAGACGTGGGGATGGGGTGGAGCAGCAGTGGAAAATCTTCACTCTGCGTCCGTGGATGGTTCCGTATCCTAAGCGAATATTCGAGCTTATGGATCCGGGGCCTAGATCGTGGATCTGGCCGTAGGGTTGCCTTGCGGGTGTGTTCCCTTGCCTTTGTGTTGTCCTTTAAGTCGTACTTGCCGCCTCCTGGGACGGGATCTTGCGAGTTGAGATCTTCTTGGGTATACCCGGCCAAGTAGTAAATTCGGTTAACCTGTCGGATCTGCACAAGTAAAGGAAAAGCTCACTAGGTTGTAGGATCTGGCCAATGTATTATCCAGTTATCACTACCAACACTAGATTCGCAATTCCCAACCTTCTCGGAGCTCGTACG
>NW_003303529.1:55878-59489 GCF_000142945.1 Phytophthora infestans T30-4 | reverse complement strand
GCAGTCTATGGCCACGTATGTGGACATGTGAGTGTGTAAATGTGTTGTACCAATGTATACGAGTGATAAACACTAATAGGTGTGTCGGTCAAAGTCAAATGTAGACGGCCATCTTAGGCTGAAAGCACCATATCCCGTCTGCTCTGTGAAGTTAAGCAGCCTCAAGCTCGGGTAGTACTCGGGTGGGTGACCACCGGGGAAGTCCGGGTGCTGTCTACTTTTTAGCCCGTTTTGAGCTGTTTACCGACTTTGCGTGTGTTTGCAAACGCAAGATATGATGTCTGGCATGTGCCCACACGACATCTTGGTTTTAGTATGCCTGGCGAGCCACTACACACGAGATCTTGTTTTTTGTATGGTGTTCTTTAATTTGATTATTATGAAGATGAAAGAGAACCGTTAGAACGGGTATGAAGGGTGTTCTAGGGGTGCTTTTCGGTGCTCTTTCACGTGGACATATCGCAGCATGCGACATGTCAGCGGAACACTGTCTAAATTAATAAATACTGTTTTGGCCGATTTCTAAAAGCGTCTATAAAAGGGCATAAGTGCAATGACTCGTCTTTGTAACCCTGCGGCCTAGGCGTAGTTTTTCACGGGGAATCCGAATATCAAAGGTAGATTTATGTACAACATGTACTTTTTTTGCAACATGTACTTTTTATTTACGGGACATAGACATACGTAAAAACACACGGCGGAGCCGTTCCCGCAATCAGAATTTGTCTAACTCTTCTAGATAAAAAGTTATTCAGCGAAATGTGAGACTTTGTTTGGCATGCTCTTTTTTTAGGTGGTTTTTTCCGGTTTTATGTGCCGCCCGGCAGATCTGGCCTGCAGACTTTAGCAGAAAACTTGGCGCATGTGTTCGCACCTCCTTAGGGAGATGGCACTCGCCGGATCTGAGATCCACCAACTCCAATCCCGGATCCACGACCTCGAGCGGGATCTGGAGGATATCCAGACTGCTAGGGCAGCTGCGGATGTGAGCTTGGACCGCCTCCGTGACGAGTTGCGTTTGACCCAGGAGGAGGTGGTGACCAACGACTATGTGGGATCCGCCCATGACGGATCCGCCTTAGGGTCGGCGCGTGGAGGGTCCCCCGCGCCAAATCCACCTCCCTCGTCGCCGGATGTAGCCCTGGCTCAACTCTCTGAGGAGTTGCAAGACACCAAGGAGTCGCTCGAGAGGGCGTCTGCCGGACGAGATTACGCGCTTGAAGAATTCGTGCGTATGACTCGATTGCGGGACGAGATCCAAACGAAACTGGCAGACAGCGAGCTCCAGCGGGACAAGGCGACTACCGAGTGGGCGGATGCCGAGCGTGCGCTAACGGAGCTGGAATCCAAGCTTCGCCGCATGAGTACGTGGATCCTCTTTTAGCCCTTGCTAGTAACTCCATATTCACTTGTTATTGTCAATCTAGGTGACAAATTGAGGAAAGCAGATGCGACCACCGCGAAACTCCAGGATCAACTTTCCGCAGCCCAAACTCAGCAGCAACAGCTGATCCTGGAGCGCGATCGCAGCCTGTCGGAGCGCGATTTGGCACGTCGACGACTGGCGCTGGTGACAGCTGCCGTCTCGGATCCACTTCCTCCCTTGTCGGGGCCCTCTCAGGCTGCTAGCGTTTCTGCTCCTCTTCCGACGGTAAGTGGGGCGGATTCGTCGACTGCGAAACGCCCGCGTAGTGCATCTCCCGCTCCTAGCACCGGATCCTCCCGTCCCCATAAGCAGGCCCGAGCTTCCCAGAAAGCCAAGCCCAAAACGACTCCGGTTTCTAAATCTGCTCCGCAAGCGGGATCCACTTCTGTGTCCAAGGCAGGATCTACACCCGCGCCCAAGACTTCCGTTTCTCCCTCGAAGTCAGGTGCCGGATCCAAGTCTGGATCCACCGCTAGATCCAAGTCTACCTCGGCGTCCAAGACTGGATCTACCACTACGTCCAAGTCTGGATCCGGACCCAAGACTGGGTCTACGACGTCCAAGACTGGGTCTACGGCCGTATCCAAACCGGGATCGACGTCCAAGACGGGATCCACCGCTGGTCCTTCGGTGACGACGCCCATCGTTCCTCAGTCCGCTTCCACCAACCCTCCGCCGGCCCGTACTGGACCCGGGAAGGGGAAAGCTAAACGCGTCATTCCCCTTGGGTGTGGACTGGGTAGTTCGGAGGACGATGAGGATGAGGAATCTGACTGGTCCGACGGCTCAGGGCCTCCTAACCGATCGTCGTCAAAGCGTACGCCGTCTGCCGGCCCGTATCCCTTCACTCTAAGCGATGAGGACGATGACGACGACGACGATGACGACGAGAGTCCAGAGGATTCAGAGGAGGCTCGAACCGCTGAGGAGGCCTTGGAGGAAGACACGCGGCGGGCTCTATCCCAATCCCGATCCGAAGCCCGGCGGAGATCCCTCTCGACGCCGCCTCCACAAGTCGCTGGCACAGCCGGATCCGGAGGCGACACTGCGGGATCCGCGATCCAAGTCGACAGTGACGGCGGATCGGGTAGTGATGGTGGGAGAGGGTCGCCTCGTGGTGGCGGACTCCTCGGATCTGGTGGAGGGGGGTCGCCTGGTGGCGGATCTCCCGGATCCGGTGGAGGGGGGTCACCTCATGGTGGTGGATCTCCAGGATCGCTCCATGGTGGCGGTTCCCCAGGATCGCCTCACGGTGGCGGATCCCCTGGATCTGTCTTGATCCCCGCCCCCCCTAACTCGTCACTGCCAGGGATGCTCCCCGTGGCTCCGTTCGGTCCGGATGCCGCTTTCATTCCTGGTAGACGTGCTCCTGTGGCCTTCGCTGCCAGAGACATCGAGCCTTGGTCAGCCAAGAAATTGAACCGAGTCGCGGTCATCTCCATGAAGATCACGGTTCTGTTTCCGGAGTTGCCTTTTCGGGCTGAGTGGATATTCCCTCGGACAGCGGACGCCATCCCGAGGGCCGGGTACGTAGATTCGCTCATCACCAGACCCCTCGTGGAGGAACTGACAAGTGCTGCCCCGTGGGATACGCTGGTCACCACACCGGTGGATCCGGTTAGCTTCAGGGGTGATGTGCGTGGGCGACTCGGGGTATTCGTTCGGGCGTTCCGGGATTTCGCCTCCAAGCCCCGGGTTGCTATATGGGAGGGCACTCACCGATTCCCCATCTCTCGGAATCAATTGCAGGGTTCGACCTGGTTGTCCAACTTCAACAAGCAGCGTGGTAACCGGCGTAGCCATGCGGGCCGAGCTTGGAAGAGAGTCCTTGTGATCCTCGTGTTAGCAATCCAGGACGGTTGGTGTGACGTGGATATTTTGCTGGATCCATCCTTCTTGCATCTTCCCCGACGCGGGGATAAGGTAGCTTGGTTTCCGGGATCCGTATCCCGTCAAGCCAACTTGGAGGATCCCAACCTCCATCGCCCAGAACCCACGAGCCTATTGGAAGCCTTGCGAGAGATCGACGAAGCCGAGCCTTGGCGCATCCAGTTTCGCGGGGACCTGAGCCAACACCCAGGACGCCAGATCCAGCGTCTAGTGAGCAAGTTCTTCAATGTTCAGCCCAAGACTACCTGATCCTCATCATTCTTCGACACCACGCCCCAGTTTCCGCCTTCGTGGA
>NW_003303529.1:47613-48883 GCF_000142945.1 Phytophthora infestans T30-4 | reverse complement strand
CTTGGACGCGGGCGTAGATCCCGCCTTGGACGCAGAGGTGGATCCCGCTTTCGAAGGCGTTTTAGAGACCGGAGTCGTTTGAAGTTTGGCTTTCGGGGAAGCTCGAGCATGCTTATGGGGACGGGGGGGATCCGGTGCTAGGAGCGGGAGACGCACTACGCGGACGTTTCGCAACTGATGGATCTGCCCCACTTACAGACGGGAGAGGAGCAGAGACGCTGGCAGCACGAGAAGGTCCCGACAAGGGAGGAAGGGGATCCGACACGGCAGCTGTCACCAGCGCCAGTCGTCGACGAGCCAAATCCCGCTCCGATAAGCCACGATCGCGCTCCAGGACCAGCTGTTGCTGCTGAGTTTGGGCTGCAGCGAGTTGATCCCGGAGTTTCGCGGCGGTCGCATCGGCTTCTTTCAATTTGTCACCTGGATTGACAATAACGAGTGAATATGGGGTTACCAGCAAGGACTAAAAGAGGATCCACGTACTCGTGCGGCGAAGCTTGGATTCCAGATCTGTTTGTGCACGGTTGGCATCCGCCCACTCGGTAGCCGCCTTGTCCCGCTGGAGTTCTCTGTCCGCCAGGTTCGCTTGGATCTCGTCGCGCCATTGAGTCACACGCACGAATTCTTCGAGCGCGTAATCTCGTCCGGCAGATGCTTTCTCGAGCGACTCCTTGGTGTCTTGCAACTCCTCAGAGAGTTGATCCAGGGCTACATCTGGCGATGAGGGAGGTGGATTTGGCGCGCGGGACCCTCCACGCGCCGACTCTAAGGCGGATCCACCATGGGTGGATCCCACATAGTCGTTGGTCACCACCTACTCTTGGGTCAGACGCAACTCGTCACGGAGCCGGTCCAAGCTCGCATCCGCGGCTGCCCTAGCAGTCTGAGAATCCTCCAGCTCCCGCTCGAGGTCGTGGATCCGGGATTGGAGCTGGTGGATCTCAGACCCGGCGAGCGCCATCTCCCTAAGGAGATGGTTGTGGTCATCTCGCATGACAACTCGCTGACGGGAGGCGCGATCCAGCCGTCCGGTCAGGTCGCGGATCTCGACCGCCTAATCAGCCAACAAGAGTCGCAGGTCCTGCGACCGAGAGGCCGCACGGGTGCTCCCACCCCTGGATCTCCATAACCTGGGCCATGGATATGGGCTCGCCAAGATCTGAAGTTGGGGTAGTGTGCAGAGAATGCCGCTTGCTCCTGGGCAATTTGGAGCCATCTGGGGCTCCGCCCTCAGGCTTTGCACTGGATCCGAAAGAAGCCTGGCCTACAA
>NW_003303529.1:30788-46280 GCF_000142945.1 Phytophthora infestans T30-4 | reverse complement strand
CATTTGGCCGTACGAGCTAGCATTAAGGGGAGGGAATTGCGAATCTAGTGTTAGTAGTGATAACTGGGTAATACATTGGCCAGATCCTACAACCTAGTGAGCTTTTCCTTTACTTGTGCAGATCCGACAGATTAACCGAATTTACTACTTGGTCGGTTACACCCTAGAGGTTCTCAACTCTCAAGATCCCGTCACATGAGGCGGCAAGTACGACGCAAAGGAACTACAAAGGCAAGGGAACACACCCGTAAGGCAACCCTACGCCAGATCCACGATCTAGGCCCCGGATCCATAAGCTCGAATATTCGCTTAGGATTCGGAGCAATCCACGAACGCAGAGTGAAGATTTTCCACTGCTGCTCCACCCCATCCCCACGTCTCGCCAAGACGCTCAAGCTTCACCACTTGAACTCTTCGGAAGTTACCGAGAGAGCAAGATCCCGCCCTACCGACGGGTACACAAGGTGAGGAAAGTTCAGCAGAACACGGATCATCGGGGGACCCCCTCCGTTAGTCGGTGTCTGGGTGCAGTTGGTAAGCTGGATCTGGCAATCTCGCAGATTTTGCTGATCCCGCTACGCCACAATGGTGCGCGTGCCCGGATCTTTTGGTGACTCGGGATTTCACCGTGAGTCTCAAGAAGATGCTCAAGTGAAGATTGAGCCAGGGGAAGAGGCGTCGTCGGAGGTCGGATCGACGAAGACGCTGCTGAATGAAACAAGATCCGCGGATCGAGCTCAGCGGTTGAAGTGACGATTGAGCCAGGGGAAGAGGCGTCGTCGGAGGTCGGATCGACGAAGACGCTGCATGATGAAACAAGATCCGCGGATCGATAGAGTCCCGGGAGGAACTCTGTCGACGGAAGAGAGGTGGATCCGGATCAAGATCTAGAAGATAAATTTCTCTATCCTCCCCAGGTCCCCTCGGGGACCCCTTCGGATCTTGACGACGCAAGTCAAGATCCACTAACAAAGCAAGGGAAAGTGAAAGCGAAACGGTATGCATTTGCAGATTCACCGGTTAAGCCAGCACCGTACCTAAACCCAGCCCCGCTAGTCGAAGAAACGAGAAAGAAGACCAACTCGAATAAGACTACGCGGAAGCAAATGCAAGCCCCAGAGTCGGAAGAAGACCAAGCTGGATCCAGGTCAAGCTGGTTCGACAAGTATCTCGGGTTTGTATATCGCCACCAAGCTCTACGCGCGTTTCTGCATCAAGTTCCTGTCATGCGGATGCTGAATCCACGACAGATCGAAGATCCAAGGGAACCGGTGAGAGCACCAACGAAAACGGCGAACGAGGTGGTGGCAGTCAAGGATCTATTACGTTTGCTTACGGATTCAGGCGTCGTAGCTGGTGCGTTCGATGCAGAGGATATCTTCGAGCTAGACTTGGATCTTATAGTATCGGCGACGCGGGACCTCTTTACCAGAGTCAAGTCCATCACCGGAGAAAGGTCGCACACTAAGGATCCAGTATCGTAGCCGAGGATCAGCCGAGCTGCATCCTCTAACTACGAATCAGCGGCGGAAGATGGGTCCAACACGTCGTCCGAGCCCCGACGCATGACTTTAGGACCCTCCGGGGCATCCATGCTGGAAGCGCGGGCGAGGATCCGGGGCTAGGAGGCGCCCTCGAGTGTGAAGTGCAGCGGGGCTGCCGTAGCTTTAGCGTCAGAGGAAGACGTTCGACTCAAAGAGTCACTAATACTAAGTTCCTTATCCAAAGGACACTTACAGCCCAAGACCAGGGCTCAAAGTTAACACCTTAATTTTTATGCTTAAAAACCAGAAGTGTTTTATTTACTATTATTGCGGCCAAGCCGTCTAGGGGTAAATGTATCTGTTTAACTATCTAGCATAGTTAAACCTAATCAAATGCATAACGTGTGGCTTTCGGCCAACGTACTAAGAGACCTTGTTAACTCTCCAACTTATGTACTGAGAGTTAGTTACCTCTCCGGGTACTTCGTACCCCTGTGTGTTCCACACCATGTAACCCCGTTACACTCTCCCCCACTAAGATGAGAGCATTCCGTTCTCGAAACTCTCCTCAGCGAGGTCACGTCTTGTTAAGACGGCGGAGGTTACTACACCTCACACCAGCGTTGTACAGCTCCGTGAGCTCACAAACGCCTACGCATCGTTGATGCCCAACTTCTCGTCGTCGGCCCAATGCTCCAAGCGCAGCGCGCATCTTGCTCTCAAGCGGTCTCAGACCTACGCTCGCGCTCCGCGCCTACTCCAAGAGCTGCAAACCGCTTAGAGCAATGATCTTGACTCATTCGAGTCGTCGACAACAGCTCAGCGGCTGAACACTCGCTTCACAAGCCACAGGTCGGTGGTTCGAACCCACTAGGGCACAGCCCTCTCGTTCCATGAACGATTGTTCACGCTTGGAAAAGCTTAAGGGCAACACCTTTTTTCTCAATGGTTGAGCGTTGGCTTTGAGAGCCACAGGTCGGTGGTTCGAACCCACCAGGGCACAGCCCTGTCGCTCCATGAACGATTGTCCACGCTTGGACAAGCTTAAGAGCAATCCGCTTTTAGCTCAGTGGTCGAGCGTTGGCTTTGGAAGCCACAGATCGGGGATTCGAACCCACCACGGCACAGCCCTCTCGTTCCATGAACTGTTGTCCTTGAATGGGCAAGCTTAAGGGCAACGCCCTTTCAGCTTAGTGGTCAAGCGCTGGCTTTGGAAGCCACAGGTCGGTGGTTCAAATCCACCCGGGCGCAGCCCTCTCATACCATGAGTAGTCCGTTCTCGGACTGACGTACGGGCATCGCCCTTATAGCTCAATGGTAGAGCTCCAGCCTGTCAAGCCAAAGCCCAGTGGTTCGATCCCCGTCCGGGACACCACTTTCACTGTTACAGCGCATCCACATTTGGATCATGCTCATCGAGCAAGTTGTTTCAAAACAACTATGCGTCTATCGAGACGCTTGTGCCTGAACCTTGTTCAGCACAACACGAAGCACCTGCTTCCTTCGGGACCATGTCCCTAACAATACGAGGCTTCTCCACCTCCTGCTCCCGCTACGAGCACCGCTCATACGTACGAGCTGGCTGCTGCAGCCACTGGTCAGAGCCTGAGCTCAGCTACTGACCTGATCGCTCCCCACTCTAGTGGGAGGCGCCCAGCGCCTGGCGACGCTGTCGCACGCCATGGTGGCGCTTCGGCACATGATGTGCCCGGTCGTAAGCGTCAACGAAGTCAGGACAATCTTGCCGGAGGATAACCTCAAACTCCCATGAGTTCTGTGAGTAAGGGTAATTCCTCCACTTCAATAAGTACTGGGTACGACCCTGGCGTCTACGCCACGCCACAAGGCATTCCACGTGAAAGTATAGCTCACCATGCTCATCGAGCAGAGCAGGAGGAGGCCTTGCCTCAGCTGGGCTCTCGCGGGGAGAGTCAGAACTTGCCGGAACGATGTCTGCGTCCATACGAAGCCGGCGTCCACGACGCGAACGTTCACGGTCACCGCCCATCGGTCGATCTCGAAGAGATGTTCCACCTTGTGGATAGGTTAGAGCCACCACTGTTGACTCACAACCAGGTCTCGGCCCTTGGGCGTCCAGTCGCCCGGCTGAACGTTCAGCTTGTCTTGCTCCTGCATCTCGAGCACTTCGCCCCGCGACCTGTGACTCTGCCACATGCTGTCGTTCAGCCTCTCGTGGCTTTACCACCTGCTGCCCTGCAGCTGTCCGTGGCCCAGCCACCGTTGGCGCCAACGCCTCCGCGCTCACCTGAGCAGGGTCTTGATATGGCTTAAGCAAGCCAACATAGAAGACCGGATGCGTGCGCATCTTCTTCGGAAGATTAAGCGTATACGCTAGGCCCATCCTGGCCACGACCTTGAACGGTCCTATGAACCAAGGTCTTGAAGACTGCAGACACTGCATGAGTAGGTAGGTTTTTAGCGTTTAATAAAACTTGGTCACCGACCTCAAACCTCTCAACATTGCTTCTGCCCTTGGCATCTGCATGTTCCTTCTGCGTGTCTTGGCTTTCAGCCATAGCGTCGCGTACTTGACGCATTACGCTCAGTCTCAAAGAAACAAAGTCATCGACTTGCTTGCGAACCGCAACACGGCTGACATCAGCTAGCCGCTCGGCTATCCCTCCCCCATCAAGCCCTAAGCCACGGGCGTGGCGGCGTCAGTGGGACGCGAGGGTTATCCAAGCCGTTCACATAGAACGGAGTGTAGCCTGTCGAGGCGTGCACTGCATTATTTAATGCGAACTCAACGAGTGGGAGCATCTGGCTCCAGCGTTTTCGCGCCTCAGCGCATACGCTTCGGAGGATATCCTCCACAACGCGATTCACGCGTTCGGTTTGACCATCGGTCTGCGGATGGTCCGCTGTGGACATGTCCAAACGAGTGCCAAGCACTCTGAAGAGGGACGTCCAGAACTTCGCGGTGAAGCGCGGGTCTCGATCCGAGACAATTGCCTCAGGCAAGCCATGTTGGCGAAAGACTCGGTCTAAAAACCAGCAAAGCTGTACCTTCACCATCTATGGTGTCCGGCACCGCCGCTAGATGAGTCATCTTGCTCAATCGGTCTACAAAGACCACAATACCCGTGTTTCCTGCCTTGTCCTTGGGAAGGCCAAACACAAAGTCCATACTCATGGACTGCCAACATCCCTTGGGGACAGGCAAACTCGCCAATGGCGCTGCCGTGCTCGGCGCGGACTTCGTCCGTTGACACGTCTCACACGTGCGTACATAGGTGCCGACCCACTTATACATTTTGGGCCACCAGTACATCGTGCTCACCGAGCCGTAGGTCTTCTCCCGACCTAAGTGCCCGCCCACGGGCGTATCATGAACCTCATAGAGGATTCGATACTTGAGATCCTCATCATGAGGAACGACTACACGAGGGTTATCCTCAGCGTCGGTGCTGTAGTACAGCAGGCCGCCATCGAGCGAGTATCGATGCAGCCTCGCGCGTAAGCGCCCAGACAATTCTTTGTCAGAGTCTAGAAACTCTTCGCTCCCAAGAGCCCGTAGCAGCGCTACGCACATGTCGTCTTGTGCATACGCTCCGCGTATCAAGTCAGGCACTGACGACGTCACTGTCGTGACATGGGCTAACTCGTAGTCCGGCCTGCGCGAGAGCGCATCGGCCACTACATTAAGCCGCCCCGGCTTGTACTTCACCTCGAAGTTGTACTCGGCAAAGAAGGAAAGCCATCTTGCCATTCTCTGAGAGAGATGAGGCGACTGTGTCGCAGTGCGTAACGACGCATGATCAGTAAAGATCACAAAAGGCTTAGAGCCTAGCAGGTGTACCCTGGATTTGACTAGAGCATACTTCATTGCAAGTAGCTCTTTGTCATGAACTGGATAGTTCTTCTCTGCAGCTTTGAGCTGGCGAGACTCAAACGCGATCACGCGTTCACGCCCTTCGGCGTCTGCTTGTAGTAAAGCACAACCGATCGCAAAATCGGAGGCGTCGCAGACGACGCTAAACGAACTATCCGGGTCCGGTAGCGCAAGGATCGGAGCCTGGAGGAGGCTCTCCTTCACAGCCTCAAAGGCTATGTCGTGCTCGACGCTCCAGCACCATGGTGCGTCCTTCTTAAGAAGATCTGATAATGACCGAGCCATCTCCGCGTAATTCGCGCTGTACTTGTGCAAGTAATTGGCTAAGCCTAGACACTTGCGTGAGTCTTTTTGGTTCTTGGGAACCGGCCAGTCCACGATGGCCTTGACTTTGGCAGGATCTGCCCTTAAGCCTCGCTTCCCAACGAAGCACCCGAGGAAAGGTATTTCCTCCGCGCCAAAGACGCACTTGTCCAAGTTGACATACAACTTATTAGTGCGCATGCACTCGAGCACCGCTCGCAAGTGGTCAATGTGGTTTTCCACGTCTGACTTTCCGTGCTCGGCACGACTATGGACGAATATATCGTCAAAGTACGTTTGAGCGTACGCCCGGTGGGGCCTAAACAACTGCGTCACAAGACGATTGAACGTTGCTGGTGCGTTTGACAGCCCCTGGGGCATCACCAGCTCCTCCCAGAGCATACCGCTCGGAGTACTCACCGCTGTCAGCGGAATGTCGCTCGCTCTCATGAGCAATTGGTAGTAGCCATCGACCAAGTCGAGCGCGCTGTACAACGTACAGCCTACCATGTGGTTCTGCAGAACATCTTTGCGAGGAATCGGCGTTTGCGCCGGGGTAGTGGCCGCATTTAGCTTGTTAAAAGCATGAACAATGCGCCACTTGCCGTTCGGCTTTCTGACACAGAACGTGGGTGTCGAGTGCGGAGACTTACTCTCACGCACCATCCCTGCCTCGTGCTTCGCACGGAAGAATGCGTCAATGACATCACACTGCTCTCTCGGCAAAGGCCATTGCCTTGTTACGCAGTATTTGGTTCCAGGGACCAGGTCAATCTCATGACACACTCTCGATCCGGAGGCAGATACGTCGGCGGGTCTTTCGAGACAACGTCTCCATACTCCTTCAACACCGGGTAGAAGGGATCAGAAGGATCTTTGAGGATCGCCGTGTATACAGCGGTTCACAGCAATCACGTGGAGCATCACCGCTCGTCACGTTGGACACATCGTCCGACGTCGAAGACGTCACAGACACCCTGCGTCTTCTTCTCCTCTCCCTCCGCGACCGAGCCCGGCCGGAAGAGGGCGGTGTGGCGACATCTCCGTCACCACCGCCGGGTGCAGCAGCACCATCACTCTTCGAAGAGGATACAGTGTCTCGCAAGACACTCGGCTGAACGCCAAGAGGTCCTTGACCTTCACACAGTGAACTAGGTGTCACTTCACCTGCATCTCCTGGGCCACCCCCATGATGCCTCGACTCGCAGTCGACCGCGACCCTCGGATCACGCAGCGGTAGGTCATCGACCAGATTCGTACCACTCAGTGGATTACGCGCCACTCGGCGCTCGTTCTCACCAGGACCCAGCAGGTGGTCATTGACCTGACCTGCACCGCTCAGCGGATAACGTGCCGCACCACGTACGCCCTCAGGGCAAACAGCAACCTCGTTGCTAACAATTTCGGACATACCAATGTCCAGCACTACGGCCGCCTCGGCCTCGTACTCGCGCCAAAAGCGCTTCTGCTTCCTAGCAGAGGTGGGTTCATGACTCACCAAAGCTCCACTAGGAGCAGGGTGCGACGCACCCAGCGTTTTCGCCTTCCAGTCGATCCATGGCTCATGGCATTCCAGCAATGCCATGCGCAGGATGAGGTCATACCTCGCATCCAGGGCTAAGACCAAACAGCGTTCCACGCTATCGAAGCTCTCAAACTTCACGCCAAGGTCGACAGAGACCTTTGACACAGTTACCAGTGTCCCCGTCGCGAGACAGGACAGAGATCGTATCTCTCGTTGGCACTTCCAGTGCCTCAGCATACAGCTGACTCCCTTCCAGGGTGGAGCGACGGGCGTAGTTGCCCGAGGCTCCCGAGTCAATCAAGACTCTTCATGGCTTTTGCAAATCCTTCACGTTCGCTTGAACGACCAGCAAGCCCGGCTTGCACACACTCTTCTCGTAAGAGAGCTCAGCTCTCTTCGGGGCTGAGCCCTGTTGCCCTCTACTCCTCGAGGCACAACAGAACTCAGTTCTCCCCCAGGAGGACGCCCCGCGCCTAAGCTCCGCTTCTTCATCTTCAGCATAGCTGAGGTCCATCGGCTCTGGACCGCTCGAAGAGCTTGCGCTACTAGCGCTCCAACCAGGTCGAGCCGACCTGAAGTTGTGCTTGGCATTTAATGCCACATTCACCGCCTCTTCGAAGAGTTAGGGTGTACACGGAACACTTCCGTTCGAGCTGCGCTCACACGAAGTCCCTCCATGAACACGGTCACGCTGACCAGTTCCGGAAGAGGGTCCCCCGCCATTCCGGCGATAAGAGTTCTCAACTCTTGGACATAGTCCAATAAATCCTTCTTACCCTGGCGGGTAGCAAGGAACTTTGACCGGATACGGTACGCCTGATTAGGCGGCGCGAACACGCGCGAAAGCTGTTGCTTCAGCTGATCCCAAGTGGGAAATGCAGCGTCAACAGACGTGCCGCACGTTAGTGCCCATTCGCGAGCGCGACCTCCAAGCCTGGAGATAGCCAGCGCCACGCGCTGATGCTCAGACTGGAGCAGGGCCGATCCCATGGCCATCTCGGCCTCACGGGTCCAGAGAAGGAGATTCTCTCCATCCTTCCCCTCGAAGGTTTTTACGCTCACCATGAGCGGTTTCAGTCTCATAGACTCTTCACGCGTCATCGACGCCGCCGCCGTTGCGGCGCTCATCTTCTCTTGGACATGCTCCAAGAGCGCGTTCTCGTAGCGGGAGAACGATTCCAGCCTGGCAGTGACCGCCTCTGGACCTTGCGATGCAAGATGAGCCACGCCCTCCGGGCCAAGCAAGGACATAAGCTTAGTAAGCGCGTCCTGCTGCGCCGGGGGCAAATTCGCGAACACGGGGTGTTCCATCCTCGCAGAGGATATAGTCAACCGACTCAGGAGCGGGATTGACTACAAGTGCTACCAAGTGCAGCGGGGCTGCCGTAGCTTTAGCGTCAGAGGAAGACGTTCGACTCAAAGAGTCACTAATACTAAGTTCCTTATCCAAAGGACACTTACAGCCCAAGACCAGGGCTCAAAGTTAATACCTTAACTTTATGCTTCAAAACCAGAAGCATTTTATTTACTATTATTGCGGCTAAGCCGCCTAGGGGTAAATGTATCTGTTTAACTATCTAGCATAGTTAAACCTAATCAAATGCATAACGTGTGGCTTTCGGCCAACGTACTGAGAGACCTTGTTAACTCTCCAACTTATGTACTGAGAGTTTGATAACTCTCCGGGTACTTCGTACCCCTGTGTGTTCCACACCATGTAGCCCCGTTACAATCCTCGTTCGCTGGTCGTTCACAGCGCCTTGCACCAGAGCTCTCATTCTGATCCGTCGGTCGAATTTCTTGGCCGACCACCACCCCTGTCTCTCGCCAGGGTTCAACTTCATTATCTTGGAGTGACCCTTGGGCTCGTCTCGCGCTGCACTCGAAACCAAGCCAAACGAACCCTCGCTGGTGCCTTTATTAGCATCAGCACACTCCACTCTCTCTCCAACACCTCCACCGAGGATTCTTCTCCTTCCCTTTTCATTTTCCGTCGCGCTCACACTTGTTACGTAATTTTCAGGCCATTCACTCTGCCCCATGAAAGCAAAAATACACTCTGCTTCCATTGAAGGCTCGGTTAACTGTGGCAGCCCGACAGGGATCAACCCAGTTGTAGTTGGCAGGCTGCCTAGTTTAAATGACGTTCTTGAACGACGGCCTTGAGCTCTGGCGGGAGTTCCTCCTTCGTGCCTTTAGTGCGCACGAATTTGGCAAGATCTTGGAAGTTGCGGAAAAGTTCGCATTGTCCAGCATCGTGGCGTTGTTTGCAGAACTTTTATCGCTTGTTACAGTAGTGGGCGGAGTGACTCATGCCGCCGCACACCGCGCATGGTCCGTACTGTGGGCGTCGGCTGTCGCGGTTGGAGTCACGTCGACCGCGTTGGTCCTGATTGAGCCCACGGTCACCACCTCGGCGATCTTGATTGAAGCCATTCTCGCGATCAGGCGTGTTTCCACGCGGTTGACGGTTGTCTGACCGTGCGTAGGTGCCTTCAGCAGCTGCGCGGCGCTCATTTTCGTTAGCAGCGGCGAGGTATCGGTCGTTTTCATCCAATGAGAAATCACCGTCCGTATTATCGGGCTGAAAGTCGTTGTACTCGTCTTGGACATCGTCGTAAGCGTTCGGATCTTCGTTTGAATACTCGGTGCCTCCTTGAGCAGCTTCACGACCCTCCAATCCATCTAGTTTGCCTTCCACCGTGGCTTCAATGAGCGTCACGCTTGGTTTATTGCGGTTGTCATCGCGGCGACGGTCATCACGCCGATTGTTGCGGGCGTATGCATCGTCGCGTCGCGCATCACGATTCTTGGAGTATCGGTACTCACTGTCACGCTTGGCCATTCTCTCCTTTCCCTTGAGAACATCTTCAATGATCTCTTCGAGCTCGTGAATGTCGGCGACTCGAGCGTGGTAGAGACTTTCCGCCAACTTGTCATCATCACATGTCGCCAGGAACTGCTGTACGTGTTCTTTCGCGTCGCGACCACTCTTCTCAAAGTGTAGACGGGCGGTCCGAGCGTAGCCATTCGGCCTGTTTATGTAGTCGCACAGGTGTTCATTACGTTCCCGCTTGGCAGAGTAGTAACGTGACAGTGCCGTCTGAGTGAACTGCGAGCAGTACTAGCGGATGAACGCATCGCTCAGCAGCTTCCACTTGCGCTTCGTCTTCTTCGGAAGTTGACGGAACCAACGAATGGCTCCGTCCCGGAGACTTAGCTCAAATGGAATGCACCATTTGTCGGCATCTGTGTGGGTTCCAGTCATTTCATAGACGAACCCACGGAGCCACTGCATACAGTTCTCGCTCTTGTTGCGAGAGCCTGAGAACGGCTTGATGCGATCCAACGGTCGGTGCGATGCCATTTCAATCCTCGGTGTCGGGTCCACGTCGGTCAGCGTCGCCAGCTCATTCATCTGACGCATCAACTCGAGTTGAGGATCTTCCTCGTCGAATGTACGCACCAAAATTTCATCGTCACTGGACGAACCATCGCTGTCGTCTTGACGACGTCCGGCACCACCTTTGGGAGCTCGCGGACCACCTCGGCGACCGAACGAACCTTCGTTGCCAGCGTAAAGACGCTGCGTACGGCTCTCCGAACGTGGCGTAACCATGTGAGAGTCTTGAAAGTACGGTGAAGCTTCGGTAGTGCCAAAGGCACCACGCTCAGCTCCACGCTTGGTCGGAGGAGTACGGACGAGTCGTTGGGGTGTCGGCGGCAGTGGAATCTTGGACGGATCTTCATCTTGAATCATCGGTCGGCTCACAGGCTGCTTTCCGGCATTGATGCCAACAGCGCCAAACGCCTTCCGAAGCTTCTTCTGTCATTTCTGGAGAGCAGCTCCGGCTTCATGTGGACTCCAATCCTGGAGCGACATCGTCGATGGGTACGTCTCGTTCTCGAACCCCAGCGACAACAGTAGCGAAACTGAATACTCGGCGACTTGGCTAGTCGAAACCGAGTTGACTGGGTATTGAAGTTCCTGCACAAGCGCAGGCCAGTCGGCTTTTTTCTTGGGGATGGGCTTGAACAGCTGCATCCACTCATCATTCTGCATCAGCGCTTGTACGCGGTCGAAAACGCGCTTGGCGGCTGGTGTATCACCGTTGATAGGTGGGCGAGGTGCCTTCAGCAGTGCTGAATGCTTTGCACTCGCCACCGAAGGTTTAGAACCCTCGGTCCCATCGTCATAATCTTCGTAGGCCGGTTCCGGTCCCGCAACATCATCGAGCTCGTCGGCGAGGTTCCTCGAAAGGGACCTGGTCGCCCCGCTGAGCCCCGATGATAGCGTGGCCGTCTCCGGCGTCGCTGCGCCTAGCTCTGGAGCCGGCGTCTTGTCTTCGTAATCGTCATAATCGTGGGCGTCAGGACCGCTGTCCGCTTCGTCGTCGAAGCTCACTGAAAGCTCGGTGGCGGCTGCAAAGTGCGCAGCCGGGCTTGAACTCTCGTTGCGAGCCCCGCCAGACTTGGCGGGCGTAACTGGTACCGTCGGTTGTCCTTTCGCCATGTTTCTTGTTTTCGTTTTCTTGTTCTTCCTCTCTTGGTAGCTCGTAAACTGGAAGGCCATACAAACAGTTCACAATGGTCACAATCTGTTCCCGGGTTGCGGCACCAGTTGTGGTGTTGGAATTTCCACGTGAACTCTAGCTACAAATGTAGTTAGGACGTTCCCACAACAATACGTCTACTAGGATAGTAAACGATCGTTCGGGCGGACCTGAAGACCCCAGTTCTGCCCTTGCACCGGGACAAACCGGACCTTGTAAACTACTTATATAGGCCAACCAGTAAAAAATAAGAACACGCTACTAGCACGAGCAAAGCTAGTATGTGTTTTGAATCCTCGCGGTCCCAACAGCGGAAGGGTACCAGGCACGGGTAAGCCTTTTTCGAGGTCACCGAGTGTTCACCACTCGGTTGGAAGAATAAAAGGGATGCAATTCAAGCACTCCAGTCGTGCAAATAGGCAACAATAAGCCGTCACGTAAAAACCTCCCGATAGTAATCGGCCAATACACAAAGTCTTTTGGCCTTGCCGGATGAACCCTCGCTACAGAGCTTCGAGTTCACCGACAGGCATAACACACTCAAAAAAGCTTGACCTGACGCTTACCTTGAAGCCGGACGTCGCTCTGTGTGCTTGAGTGGAAATTCTGTAATGTATTTAAGCTTACCCTTTCGGGTCTATTCCTAATAAGAAGTCCTAATTGTGGTGAAGTGCTTTCTCAGAAATAAGAGAATGGACCTAACGCGGGGTCACTATCCCGAATCAGTGACAATTTCAAGTGATTAGAGAGGATTTGGATTGTCCGGCGCGGATGCAAGTTGCCTGTGGTGGATTAGCCATGACGAGCAACACCCCGTATGAAATGACGATGGATCTGGTATGAGTGATGTACGGGAAGGCAAGATCCACCAAGACCTATCTCGGATCCACCCTTACACGAATTCACTTAGGTGGATATGGGATATATTATATACGGGTGGATCGAGTGTGGATCATGTGAAGGAATGATGGTAGGTGTCATCTGGAGGTGGATCTAGTAACCACGGTTAACGAGAAGTCAAGATCCACCGCGAGGTGTCCCGGATCCCATACCTCCGAGTTCGGTTCTAAGGAGGGAGGATCCCGCATAGGACGACCTGGATCCAGGATACAGGAATGATGGATACAGTGGATCTCAAACTTTCGTGGGACAATGGAGATCACAGACGGTTGCAAGATGATGTTGGATGATTGGAGAGTACAGATCCAGGACGAGTGTACACTTACAGTGAAGTGGATCCAAGCAACCTGGATCCGGATGAGTGTACCCATAATAGGGTGATTATAATGATTACGCCATGGATCCGGTGGATTTGAGAATAATACAGCTGGGATAATGGGTCAAGGAGAGAAAGGACATGCAGCCGAGCCTGGTAAGGGATTTAACAGGTAAAAGACATAGAAAGTAGAAATCCAGGCAGATATAGGCTTAAGAATCAATATAGAATCAATTTGCACAGTAACACGCAAGTGCTTCCTGTCCTCAAGAATCGGTACTACATTGGTCGTACGAGCTCGGTGAAGGTTGGGAATTGCGAAACTAGTGCTGGTAGTGATAACCGGATAATACATTGGCCAGATCCTACAACCTAGTGAGCTTTCCTTTTCACATGCAGATCCGACAGGTTAACCGAATTTACTACTTGGTCGGTTACACCCTAAAAGGTCTCAACTCTCAAGATCCCGTCACAGGAGGCGGCCAGTACGACGCAAAGGAAAAGCAAAGGCAAGGGACACACCCGCAAGGCAACCCTACGGCCAGATCCACGATCTAGGCCCCGGATCCATAAGCTCGAATATTCGCTTAGGATACGGAACCATCCACGGACGCAGAGTGAAGATTTTTCTCTGCTGCTCCACCCCATCCCCACGTCTCGCCAAGACGCTCAGGCTTCACCACTTGAACTATTCGGAAGTTACCGAGAGAGCAGATCCCGCCCTACCGACGGGTACACAAGGTGAGGAAAGTTCAGCAGAACACGGATCATCGGGGGACCCCCTCCGTTAGTCGGTGTCTGGGTGCAGTTGGTAAGCTGGATCTGGCAATCTCGCAGATTTTGCTGATCCCGCTACGCCACAATGGTGCGCGTGCCCGGATCATTTGGTGACTCGGGATTTCACCGTGAGTCCCAAGAAGATGCTCAAGTGAAGATTGAGCCAGGGCAAGAGGCGTCGTCGGAGGTCGGATCGACGAAGACGCTGCTGAATGAAACAAGATCCGCGGATCGATGGTGTTTTGGGAGGAACTCGGTCGACGGAAGAGAGGTGGATCCGGATCTAGAAGAGATACCTCTCTATCCTCCCCAGGTCCCCTCGGGGACCCCTGCGGACCTTGACGCGAGTCAAGATCCGCTAACAAAACAAAGAAAAGTGAAGGCGAAACGGTATGCATTTGCAGATTCACCGGTTAAGCCCACTCCGAACCTAAACCCAAGCCCGCTATTCGAAGAAACGAGAAAGAAGACGAGAACGAGTAAGACTACGCGGAAGAAGATGCAAGCTCCAGAGTCGGAAGAAGACCAAGCTGGATCCAGGTCAAGCTGGTCCGACAAGGATCTCGAGTTTGTGTATCGCCACCAAGCGTTACGCGACTTCCTGCATCAAGATCCTGTCATGCAGATCCTGAATCCACGTCAGATCGAAGATCCAAGAGAACCGGTGAGAGCACCAACGAAAACGGCGAACAAGTTGGTGGCAGTCAAGGATCTATTACGTTTGCTTACGGAGTCAGGCATCGTAGCTGGTGTGTTCGACGCAGAGGATATCTTGGAGCTAGACCTGGATCTCATAGTATCCGCGACGCGGGACCTCTTTGCCAGAGTTAAGTCCATCACCGGAGAAAGGTCGCGCACTATGGATCCGGTGTCGTCGCCGAGGGTCAGCCAAGCTGCGTCCTCGAACTACGAATCCGCCGTTGAGGATGAGTCAGACACGTCGTCCGAACCACGACGCATGACTTTAGGACCCTCCGGGGCATCCATGCTGGAAGCGCGGGCGAGGATCCGAGGACAGGAAGCCCCTGTGAGCGTGAAGGCTCGGGATCCAGTAGGCCCTACTCGTGATCTGACACAATCCAGCCAGGATCGAGCCAGATCCGGCAAGAAGCCAGTGGGACTATCGTCAGATCGGGCTCAAGGTAATCGCCGCACGGATCCTGACTCTCCAGTGGACCAGACGGCCACAGTTTCTTCCGACACTTCCTCGAGCACCCTACAGCGACACTTCGAAGCTGCCATGAGTCGGTTTTTGGCCGAACAGGGTATGAGAGCGCCCATGGCACAAGCGCAAGTGCTCCACGAACATGGAGCACGAGACGTGGAGATGGAGTCAGTGGAGGGAGACAACTCCCATGATGAGTTCGACCCAGATGATCTGGATGGCCCATCCCCTTCGTCAGCGGTGGTAGCAACAGCCGCAGCCGGGGCGGGTGGATTGTCCATGATCCAGAGGGTTCGGATCTCAGCCATATCGGATATGAAGGAGCTCACGGGCAAGGATCAAGACGAGGACCGGGCAAGAACATGGATCAGCAAAGTCAAGTCGGCCCTCATAAGAGATCAAGCGTCGGATGCTGAGAAGTGCCTGACCTTCGCGGATCTACTAGCGGGGCCAGCCAGGAACTGGTATCGGCAGCTGGACAGATTCACCAGGAACAAGTGGCCAGATTTGCTGCGCAGTTTCCACACCCAGTACTGTGGATTGAGAGTGTCGGTGGCACGACAATAAATACCATGCTATCGCAGATCGGATGATTCCCCGCTAGAATACCTACATC
>NW_003303529.1:12176-13111 GCF_000142945.1 Phytophthora infestans T30-4 | reverse complement strand
GCCGATCTGACGATAACCCCACTGGCTTCTTGCCGGATCTGGCTCGATCCTGGCTGGATTGTGTCAGATCACGCGTAGGGCGTACTGGATCCCGAGCCTTCGCGTTCACAGGGGCTTCCTGTCCTCGGATCCTCGCCCGCGCTTCCAGCATGGATGCCCCGGAGGGTCCTAAAGTCATGCGTCGTGGTTCGGACGACGTATCTGACTCATCCTCAGCGGCGGATTCGTAGTTCGAGGACGCAGCTTGGCTGATCCTCGGTGACGACACTGGATCCATAGTACGCGACCTTTCTCCGGTGATGGACTTAACTCTGGCAAAGAGGTCCCGCGTCGCGGATACTATGAGATCCAGGTCTAGCTCGAAGATATCCTCTGCGTCGAACACACCAGCTACGATGCCTGACTCCGTAAGCAGACGTAATAGATCTTTGACTGCCACCAACTTGTTCGCCGTTTTCGTTGGTGCTCCCACCGGTTCTCTTGGATCTTCGATCTGTCGTGGATTCAGGATCTGCATGACAGGATCTTGATGCAGGAAGTCGCGTAAAGCCTGGTGGCGATACACAAACTCGAGATCCTTGTCGGACCAGCTTGACCTGGATCCAGGTTGGTCTTCTTCCGACTCTGGAGCTTGCATCTTCTTCCGCGTAGTCTTACTCGTTTTCGTCTTCTTTCTTGTTTCTTCAACTTACCGCGCTTGAGTTTGAGTAACAGAGGTTCGCTAAACCGAGTGGAACTGGAGAAGGAATACACGTTTCCGCATTCAGTTACACCATAGAGTTAGTGAGAGCAGTCATAAGTGGATTCGATGACGACATATCACAGACTACACAGACCATGCAGAGAGGGATATTGTATTTTCGACATATGGCAGTGATGCACCCGCCGACCCGCCCCCGGCCGCATCCGATTGCCCTTTTCTTTTTGATGTTGGC
>NW_003303529.1:8464-9551 GCF_000142945.1 Phytophthora infestans T30-4 | reverse complement strand
ACGCGGTCGTTTCGCAGCCGACGGATCCGCCCCCCCCCTTACAGGCGGTAGAGAAGCAGAAACGCTGGCAGCAGGAGAAGGCCCAGACAGGGGAGAAAGGGAATCCGAGACAGCAGCTGTCACCAGCGCCGGTCGTCGACGTGCCAAATCCCGCTCCGATAAGCCACGATCGCGCTCCAGAACCAGCTGTTGCTGATGAGTTTGAGCTGCAGCGAGTTGATCCTGGAGTTTCGCTGAGGTTGCATCGGCATCCTTCAATTTGTCACCTGGATTGACGTAACAAGTGAATATGGAGTTACTAGCAGGGACCAAAAGAGGATCCACGTACTCGTGCGGCGGAGCTTGGATTACAGCTCCGTTTGCGTCCGCTTGGCATCCGCCCACTCCGTAGTCGCCTTGTCCCGCTGGAGTCAGCTTTGCTTGGATCTCGTCGCGCAATTGAGTTATGCGTACGAACGCTTCGAGCGCGTAATCTCGCCCAGCAGACGCTTTCTCGAGCGACTCCTTGGTATCTTTCAACTCCTCAGAGCGTTGAGCCAGAGCTACATCCGGCGACGAGGGAGATGGATTTGGCGCGGGGGACCCTCCACGCGCCGACCCTAAGGCGGATCCGCCATGGGTGCATCCCACATAGTCGTTGGTTACCACCTCCTCTTGGGACAGGCGCAACTCGTCACGGAGTCGATCCAAGCTCTCGTCCGCGGACGCACTAGCAGTCTGGGAATCCTTCAGATCCCGCTTGAGGTCATGGATCCGGGATTGGAGCTGGTGGATCTCAGATCCGGCGAGCGCCATCTCCCTAAGGAGGTGGTCGTTGTCATCTCGCATACCATCTCGCTGACGGGACGCGCGTTCCAGCCGTCCAGTCAAGTCGCGGATCTCGACCGCTTGATCGGCCAACAAGAGTCGTAAGTCCTGCCAACGAGAGGGCGCACGGTGCTCCCACCCCTGGATCTCCATAGCCTGGCCATGGACCTGGGCTCGCAAGGTTTGTGTTGAATGGCGTGCAAAGACGCAGCTTGTCGCTAGCATCTTGGGCCATCTGGAGCTCCGCCGTCAAGTTTGCACCCGATCTGAAAGAGCCTGG
>NW_003303529.1:0-8203 GCF_000142945.1 Phytophthora infestans T30-4 | reverse complement strand
ATTAGAGAGGATTTGGATTGTCCGGCGCGGATGCAAGTTGCCTGTGGTGGATTAGCCATGACGAGCAACACCCCGTATGAATGACGATGGATCTGGTATGAGTGATGTACGGGAAGGCAAGATCCACCAAGACCTATCTCGGATCCACCCTTACACGAATTCACTTAGGTGGATATGGGATATATTATATACGGGTGGATCGAGTGTGGATCATGTGAAGGAATGATGGTAGGTGTCATCTGAAGGTGGATCTAGTAACCACGGTTAACGAGAAGTCAAGATCCACCGCGAGGTGTCCCGGATCCTATACTTCCGAGTTCGGATCCAAGGAGGGAGGATCCCGCATAGGACGACCTGGATCCAAGATGCAGGAATGATGGATACAGTGGATCTCGAACTTTCGTGGGACAATGGAGATCACAGACGGTTGCAAGATGATGTTGGATGATTAGAGAGCTCAGATCCAGGACGAGTGTACACTTTCAAGTGAAGTGGATCCAAGCGACCTGGATCCTGATGAGTGTACCCATAATAGGGTAACCATAATGATTACGCCATGGATCCGGTGGATCTGAAGATAATACAGCTGGGATGATGGGTCAAGGGAAGAAGGGACATGCAGCCGAGCCTGGTAAGGGATTTAGCAGATGAAAGACATAGAAGGTAGAAACCCAGGCAGGTATAGGCTTAAATATCAATACAGACCTCAATTTGCACAGTATCACGCAAGTGCCTTCCTGCCCTCAAGAACCGGAACTACATTGGCCGTACGAGCTCCGAGAAGGTTGGGAATTGCGAATCTAGTGTTGGTAGTGATAACTGGATAATACATTGGCCAGATCCTACAACCTAGTGAGCTTTTCCTATACACGTGCAGATCCGACAGGTTAACCGAATTTACTACTTGGTCGGTTACACCCTAGAAGGTCTCAACTCTCAAGATCCCGTCACAGGAGGCGGCCAGTACGACGTAAAGGAAAAGCAAAGGCAAGGGACACACCCGCAAGGCAACCCTACGGCCAGATCCACGATCTAGGCCCCGGATCCATAAGCTCGAATATTCGCTTAGGATACGGAACTACACACGGACGCAGAGTGAAGATTTTCCACTGCTGCTCCACCCCATCCCCACGTCTCGCCAAGACACTCAACCTTCACCACTTGAACTCTTCGAAAGTTACCGAGAGAGCAAGATCCCGCCCTACCGACGGGTACACAAGGCGAGTAAAGTTCTGCAGAACACGGATCATCGGGGGACTCCCTCCGTTCGTCGGTGTCTGGGCGCAGTTAGTAAGTTGGATCCAGCAATCTCGCAAATTTTGCTGATCCCGCTACGCCACATAATCACGTATACAAATATCAAGTGAACAATGATCCGTTATGGATCTTCTTGCATGCCAAGCGTCGTCTGCACCGTCGCATGAGTATCTTTAACGGTCCGGGCCCTGTCCCAGACGGTGAACGTGCTTCCGAAAGGTCGCTGAGTCTTCCGGGAGCTCATCCCAACCGTCACTGAGGGTTCATACCGTATATGGTCCGCTAAATGCGAATCCGGCCAGTCCATCATTTATAATAAGGACATCCCTGATTCAGTGACATATGGACCGTATCCAATATCCGTTGAGAGTTCGGAAGTGACGCCGTCGAGTCCCTTGCACCTTGGCGTCTCCGTACATCACATGACCGAGGGTTCGTCGCTTGAACATCTTGGGCGGTGTCACGTCTTTTTCGACGGGTGATAATCCGCAACTACGGAGAAATCACTACACCACAGTGGTAAGAACGTTCCACCGTGTTAAGTCCGATTATTATTGGATCGGCTTGTACACTGACGTGGAGAAGCATGTGAAGTCATGTCCGGATTGCAGCTCGAGTAAAAGCCGTCCGCAGCTTCGTGGATACTCGCCTGGCAATGTACTAGCTGGACGACCGTTTCAGATCATCTCGATGGACTTTGTGATCCAACTACCGAAATCTCGCAAGGGCAACACAGCGTTGCTCCTATTTCAGCGCTCGTTCACGAGATTCGTTATTGCCAAGGCCATGTCAGATACAACGGCGCTGAGTGTTGTTCAAGTGTTCGAAGAATGTGTGTACCGAGGGCTCGTAGCCCCATCATTGATCAGGCACGACCGCGACCCACGCTTCATGAGCGAGACTTTCCAAGCGTTTGCAGCCATGATGCAGTCAAGATCACGAGCAACTTTGAGCTATCGACCACAGGCTAATTGACATCAGGAACGCTCGGTGAAGTCGGTGATGGGCTTCGTACGGGTGTACGCGGAAGACCCTCTACAGCAAGATTGGGACGAAATCGCCGAGAAGTTGGTATTCGCTATTAACACTTCTCAGGACACTACGAGGGAGGAAACACCGTTCTACCTCGTTCACGGTTGTGATGCGCAGTCGACGTTGCGGGCGATGTCGTCATTACTCAAACGAGTATTCGGCAAGCAGTCCGACGCACTGGCGTGGCGGCGCGAAATCAATCGACAACACGATATCGCCCTCTCTATGGCCGAAAATTATCAGGCTTTAGAAAAGGAGCGACGGACAAAAAGCATAATGATGCCCTGAATCGACTGGAAAAAGCTGCTGTGCCTCAACCAAGTGGAAATGAACACTCGGTGGACCCCCTAAAAGCTTCAGAAGAGATGGAAGATCCTGCAAGAGCCCCACCGAGATCTCTTTTTGAGATTGGGAGCCGGGCGTGGCTGTACATGGAACGCGTCAAACCAGGCCTGATGATGAAATTAGCTCATCGGTGGCATGGACTTTTTTGGATCAAGCGCAAAGTGGAAGAGTTTGCGTACGAGCTGGAACTGCCGGACCGAAGTGGATACCGCGTCTACCCAGTGGTGCATGTGTCGAGACTCAAGGCAGTCAACGAATTCAGCAGTCCACCAAAGCCTCGGTTGGTACTAGGCGCGACTAATGAAGCAAGACTCGATTTCGACGAGTAATTGTTGCCTGAAGACAGCTGGGAACCAGATCAAGTTGCCGGTGAGTATGAAGTCGAGGCCATCCTCGACGACAGAGCATCACGTCGACGAGCACGTAGCGTGCTGTACGCGAGTTCAAAGTCAAGTGGGCTGGCTATAAGGATCCAACTTGGGAACCAGCATCCAACTTGTCATGTGGAGGTCTGCTGTACGACTACTTGCGAGCCAAGAAGAGTAAGAATTGGCTGCAGATGGCGAATGTGGCGGACGAAGACTAGCGTGACTGGATCACGTGTGAACTGTCCACAAGGCAATGCAGCCTGTGGTAACAGACGAAACAAGCTACTGCAACAACAAGTTGTATATGCATTTGAAGAGCAACATGAACATGATTACGCTGTGAAAGTGGATTAAGAATAAGAAAACATGAATGCCGACCGGGGAGCGACCACGGAAAACAAAACCTCGCTGGACACCTCAACAGCTAGCTGGGATGTCGGAGAACGTCGAGCAACATGCAATGAGGATTCAAAGTGACTCTAATTGCCTGGCAGCGGTGGCCAAGAGCGCCAACGAAGTTGAGTCTTCACTCTCTGTCTCTTCTTCATCGGGAAGCTGAACCTCGGCAGCTGGAGCCGTATCCGGAGCCTGCGAATCCTCGGCACCCGCTTCAACAGGAGCAGCAGCCAGCGCAGGACGTGGAGTAACCGATGGCGAGTCAAACAGGTCTCGCCAGGTCGGAATGAGTTCAGGAGGAGCCAGTGCCGGATCAACGACCACGCTGCGGTACACATCCACAAAGCGCGTACCACGAGGATTGAAGAGCTTCAAATTACATTGGCACGGGAAGTACGTAGTGTTGTACGGGTGCTGGTGCGGCGCGTTCATCCATCCGGTACGCCGAGGCTGGCGAGCGTCGATAGCCGGTACTTCGGAAATTCAGTCAGATGTCCGAGGTGCGAACGACAAGTTCTTGATCGGGTACCATGGCTTCGACGGCTCCAAGAGCAACTCAGGAGGAATAAACGGCGTATCAGAAGTACCGGAGGAAACCGAGTCACGACTCCACGCCATGTACTGTTCACGGTACTTGTTACGGAGACGATCGGCCCGACGGTCGCGCTCACTGAAGGGTTTCTTCAACAGAGCTCTCAGTTTCTTCAAAAGCTCCTTGTCGTGAGCGATCTTCTTGGCTTCCTCGACGAGACCTCCCTCGATATCAGCCAGTGGAGACGTTCCCATAACGCGAACCCGAGGTCACCCTGCTTGCCGCCGTCAGTCCGAATATTCGCTCAGATCATCTTGAGGCGGGTCTCAATTGGGGCACGCTTGGAGATGGGAACACTTGGATCGAAGTCGATGGTGCCGAAGAGACACGCCTGGAGAGAATAGAGCCGCCGGAGTTGCTGGTATGGATGATCGGGATTCGAGTAGTCGAAGTACGCTTGGAGGCCTTCCAACGTCGTACGGACGGCTACTTCGCCGGCTGGTTCTGGAAGGGTCATGCTTAAGCGTCGTTCGAAACACTTTTTGGCACGTATGCCGGCAAACTCCATGTCCAGGTACGGAAGAACCCACGGTGGCAAGGTGGACGAGGCCGGCACCGTTGGGCGAGCACCAGGCAACAGGCGGTGAGGCAACGGCTCAACCGACGGTGCACCGCCACGACGCGGCACCAAAGTGTAGGTGGCCGTGATCTTGCGCCCAGGTCCAGCATCGAGAGTCCGAAAGAACGGGCGAGGAGACGCCGGAGCAGGAGGCGAAAATGGTGGTGCTTGTGGGTTTGGCGATGACGAAGGAGGCGGACCACCGACTATGATCGGAGAAGTCACTATCGCCGAAGGGTTTGGCCGAGGAGGTGTCGGAGGCCGAGCAGGACCAAGGCCGCTCCAGTTGCCGTCAGAATCTTCAACATCTTCGTCATCAGCTGTACCCGAATGTTCGGTAGGTGGCGGAACATCACCACCACCACTTGTACCATCAGGACAATCATCCACCGAAAGTTCATCATCATCCACGTTATCGCCACGATTGTCATCAACATTTCTATCGTCATCAATCTTCATCGAAAAATCGGTCGAAGAAGCACCTGGGGCGGCAGCCGTTGGAACAGTCGGGGCCGGTTTTGAATACACGGAGGCTTGTGGAGCAGCTTCAACAGGGGCAGGCCCTGCTGTAGATACTACTCCCGAAACTTCAACCGTCTTGGAAGTCGCAGCTGACGACGAAGCAGCCTTGCCTGATGGGACGGTGCTGTCCAATTCTTCACCTTCGTCACTTGAGCCGAACATGAGTCGCATTTCCTCAGCCTCACGCAAAGCCTCTTCAGCGGCACGTATGTCGGCTGGAGAAAAAGAGATCGTCGACGCTGGCGGCTTGGCCACGTCGGGAGGACCTTGAGGCGGAGGCGAAGGCGCGTCAGGAGGGCCGGAGACATCGTCGTGAGCCGCGGAGCCCACATCTTTACCCGAAGCCTATAGCGACGGGATCCCACTGACACATATCCAGGTCGCCTAGGGATACCATCTTTCGCCAACCATCGCCGAATTTCCTCATAGTGGTCCAGTAATAGTCTCTTGTCGCTGACGCTCGTGACCTGGAGGTATTGTGATCGACCTGGTCCTTGGATTACTGTAGGCACCCATTTCCCACCCCGAGTGACCCACCGTTTCTCATGTTTCACCAACTTCAACCGATCTGGCAGTTCCCAGATCTCTCCGGGCTTGATCCAGGTCGTCTTATCCGCCCTTATGATCATCATCTTCGCCCCGTACAACGGTCGCCGTCCGCTGAGCTGGATCCGCATCTCGTCAGGGAAACACAGTATCCCATCTGCCAGATCCAACCTTACTCCGGCTGGACCATGAAATAAATCCAGAGGATGGCGTCTTGACCAGCGAGGTCTCTAACCCAAATATCGAACCAGTATACCAGACAACCTGCCAGCGTGATCTTGATCCACGTTCTCCCATTCGTGCGAGACACGCCTTCACAAATCTCAACACAATCTTGGATCCGACTCCCATCCACTTGGCACCCAACCTTACGAGCAAAGGCGATATCTAGTATAGACACCTCGGTATCACTATCTAGGAGTAGGATTGCTTTTTCATTGTTGATCTTGCCCCCTGCCTTGGCTTGTCTGAACCATTTTCCTGGGGCATGGTACTTCCAGTATCCACGAGACTCCTCTGTCAGCAGATATATGGATCCAACATCTTCAGATCTACGGGATCCAGTAACCTGACAGACCTTGGATGGATCTGCAGTGACCTCACCCTTGGTAGGCTCAAACCATTGGCCATGTTGTCGTTTCTCCCAGTACCCGCGCGCTTCTCCCCTTTGTAGATCCAGGGTTGAAGAGACTTCGGATCTGGCAAACTCGTCCACTTGGCGCAAACTAGAAACCTTGGCAACTGACACTTCATGTAGATCACGTGTATTATCGACTGGATCTAGGGTCCTGCTACATGGATCTAGCGATGTCTTGTTTACAAATGCATAAATGCAAGTCCTAGAACGCTCGGCTCGTACCGGATTCAAACCCGGCGAGCGTCCTAGTTTAACATCTTCTTTACCACTTCTGGCAGCATCCCTCTGTCCTTGGCTGGATCAAACCATTGGCGGATCTGGTTGTAGAATTCTTCCATCGGACACTTGCCGACGTCGTGAATCTCGCCACACCCGCGACACACGGAGAAGCAATGATCCCCGGGATGACCCTTCTTGCCACACTTCTCACAAACCAGATGTTTCCAGCATCCAGATTCAGTGTGCTTCCGGATCCACACTGCTGTGGTGAAGTGCTTTCTCAGAAATAAGAGAATGGGCCTGACGCGGGGTCACTATCCCGAATCAGTGACAATTTCAATTGTCCGGCGCGGATGCAAGTTGCCTGTGGTGGATTAGCCATGACGAGCAACACCCCGTATGACATGACGATGGATCTGGTATGAGCGATGTACGGGAAGGCAAGATCCACCAAGACTTATCTCGGATCCACCCTTACCTGGATTCACTTAGGTGGATATGGGATATACTATGTACCAGTGGATCGGGTGTGGATCCTATGAAGGAATGGTGGTAGGTGCCATCCGAAGGTGGATCTAGTAGCCACGGCTAACGAGAAGTCAGGATCCACCGCGAGGTACCCCGGATCCCATACTTCCGGGTTCGGATCCAAGGAGGGAGGATCCCGCATAGAAGGACCTGGATCCAGGGTACAGGGATGAGGGATGCAGTGGATCTGGAACTTTCGTGGGACAATGGAGGTCACAGACGGTTGCGAGATGATGTTGGATGATGGGAGAGCTCAGATCGACGACGAGTGCAAACTTACAGTGAAGTGGATCCAAGCGACCTGGATCCGGATGAGTGTACCCATAATAGGGTAACCATAATGATTACGCCATGGATCCGGTGTATCTGAAGATAATACAGCTGGGATGATGGGTCAAGGGAAGAAGGGACATGCAACCGAACCTGGTAAGGGATTTAGCAGATGAAAGACTTAGAAGGTAGAAATCCAGGCAGGTATAGGCTTAAATATCAATACAGAACCCAATTGCACAGCATCACGCAAGTGCCTTCCTGCCCTCAAGAACCGGAGCTACATTGGCCGTACGAGCTAGGCTGAGAAATTGCGAAATCTAGTGTTGGTAGTGATAACTGGATAATACATTGGCCAGATCCTACAACCTAGTGAGCTTTTCCTTTACTTGTGCAGATCCGACAGGTTAACCGAATTTACTACTTGGTCAGTTACACCCTAGAGGTTCTCAACTCTCAAGATCCCGTCACAGGAGGCGGCCAGTACGACGCAAAGGAAAAGCAAAGGCAAGGGACACACCCGCAAGGCAACCCTACGGCCAGATCCACGATCTAGTCCCCGGATCCATAAGCTCGAATATTCGCTTAGGATTCGGAACTACCCACGGACTCAGAGTGAAGCTTTTACCACTGCTGCTCCACCCCATCCCCACGTCTCGCCAAGACACTCAAGCTTCACCACTTGAACTATTCGGAAGTTACCGAGAGAGCAGATCCCGCCCTACCGACGGGTACACAAGGTGAGGAAAGTTCAGCAGAACACGGATCATCGGGGGACCCCCTCCGTTAGTCGGTGTCTGGGTGCAGTTGGTAAGCTGGATCTGGCAATCTCGCAGATTTTGCTGATCCCGCTACGCCACAATGGTGCGCGTGCCCGGATCATTTAATGGCTCGGGATTTCACCGTGAGTCCCAAGAAGATGCTCAAGTGAA
>NW_003303528.1:97404-98841 GCF_000142945.1 Phytophthora infestans T30-4 | reverse complement strand
CAGCTGTACCCCAGCCCCGATTGTTTAGGCTGTCCGAATCCTGGTGCGCATTAAGCCAGGATCGGGCTCCGGAACTAGCTGATGGAAGTGGACATGAGGTGACAGCGAGTAGATCCCGGAAGTTTGGGGCGATCGCATCAGAATCTTTCCATTTGTCACCCTGATTGACCATTAGGGAGTGGAATATGGGGGTTCTAGCAAGGACTAAAAGAGGATCCACGTACTCGGTGCGGGCGAAGCTTGGATTCCAGCTCTGTTTGTGCACGCTTGGTATCCGCCCACTCGGTAGCCGCCTTGTCCCGCTGGAGTTCGCTGTCCGCCAGTTTCGCTTGGATCTCGTCGCGCAATTGAGTCACACGCACGAATTCTTCGAGCGCGTAATCTCGTCCGGCAGACGCTTTCTCGAGCGACTCCTTGGTGTCTTGCATCTCCTCAGAGAGTTGAGCCAGGGCTACATCCGGCGATGAGGGAGGTGGATTTGGCGCGGGGGACCCTCCACGCGCCGACCCTAAGGCGCATCCGCCATGGGTGGATCCCACATAGTCGTTGGTCACCACCTCCTCCTGGGTCAGACGCAACTCGTCACGGAGCCGGTCCAAGCTCGCATCCGCAGCTGCCCCAGCAGTCTGGGAATCCTCCAGATCCCGCTCGAGGTCGTGGATCCGGGATTGGAGCTGGTGGATCTCAGATCCGGCGAGTGCCATCTCCCTAAGGAGATGGTCGTTGTCATCTCGCATGACATCTCGCTGACGGGAGGCGCGATCCAGCCATCCGGTCAGGTCGCGGATCTCGACCGCCTGATCAGCCAACAAGAGTCGCAGGTCCTGCGACCAAGAGGCCGCACGGTGCTCCCACCCCTGAATCTCCATAGCCTGGTCATGGATTTGGGCTCGCAAGGTCTGAAGTTGGGTAGTGTGCAGAGACGCAGCTTGGTCTTGGGCATCTTGAGCCGTCTGGAGCTCCGCCGTCAGGGTTTGCACCTGATCGGAAAGAGCCTGGGCTAGAACCCGCAGATCGGTGGGCGACATAGAAGACGGACTGACCGGAGGGGTGGTGGATGGGGCCTTGCCCGACGATTTGCCGGTACGCTTGGCGGGAGACATGTGTCGCGAAGGGGAGAAAGCGGTTGTGGATGCTGGTAATGCACGCCGTGAACGCTGTTGTGCAGCGCCGACAACGTACAGGAGGCGATTGTGGTGAAGTGCTTTCTCAGAAATAAGAGAATGGTCCTGACGCGGGGTCACTATCCCGAATCAGTGACAATTTCAAGTGATTAGAGAGGATTTGGGTTGGCTGGCACGGATGCAAGTTGCCTGTGGTGCTTAGCCATGACGAGCAGCACCCCGTATGAAGTGACGATGGATCTGGTTTGAGCGATGTACGAGAAGGCAAGATCCACCAAGACTTACCTCGGATCCACCCTTACCTGGATTCACT
>NW_003303528.1:64365-96525 GCF_000142945.1 Phytophthora infestans T30-4 | reverse complement strand
GGAAGTTACCGAGAGAGCAGATCCCGCCCTACCGACGGGTACACAAGGTGAGGAAAGTTCAGCAGAACACGTATCATCGGGGGACCCCCTCCGTTAGTCGGTGTCTGGGCGCAGTTGGTAAGTTGGATCTGGCAATCTCGCAGATTTTGCTGATCCCGCTACACCACAAGATACCATCACTAGCTTACACTATAGTGTGGAGGAAGCTCGCAATAGTAAAACCAAGTCTTAGGTTTGTGTCAAATTCAACTCTGATTTATTTAGGACCAGGGCGGCTACCCCTGGCCTCGTGTGAACCACTCAAACACATGTTTATACCTGATTGGTCAATAAGTGAGTCTGGCTACTCACTATCAACCAATCAGATGATGACACCTTGGCACACGCTACCCGTGTGCCACTTTACCTACTTATGTAATAACTAAAGAAATATCTACCTACTTATGTAATTGGAGTTGGGCCCATTACAGACAGCGTGCTATTCGCTTTATTTTTGTGACTTTATAACAGCGACCAGCAAGAAAATAACGCCGCGTGTGGGCTCATATTTGGGTTAGTTTTCGGAGTTTGTAGGTTTATTAGCGAAATTTTATAAAAATTACGGTAAATGCTCATTTCGATATGGCGATCCTATACATTGTGTGTAGCACTCGCTATTAATAATAGGTGCTCAATTACATAAGGTTTTACTGCTTGTTAAGTCGATATGTATCAAATCAGAGGGAAATGTCATCAAAACACTGGAAGAAACACGGTAACCAGCCAATGAGATCATTGTAATTTTTTGTGTATTGCACACAAAAACGAAATTCCTGTAAATTGGTGGGACAGAGAAGTAGTCTTTTCTATTTTTTATTTGTAAATTAGAATGGCAAGTTCACCGACGGTTTAGCAATTTTTCTATTAGCGATGGTTTTGAGGAGATGTATCTCCCTTCAGCGTTACGCTTTCACGTATGCTATTTCGGCTGCAGCTTGTCAGCGTATTGGTCAAGAGAACTACTGGATTATAATTTATTATTCTTAATACGAGCCTACCGAAAAGGACAGAAACATCGTCCAATCTTCTGCTATAAAATGTAATTTATAAAACAAAATCGGAAAAAGAAAATGAAGAGACATATTTTTAGATGAAAGTTATGCAAGTGTGGCTCAATTTCTGCATAAAAAGCAGGCTAGATTCTTTCAGCTCCTACGTCAGAGTGTTTCGCGCTTGTATTCTATTATATTTCGGCTAGGGTCCTGGCCTAATCCTACGCTTACCGATACGTGCTGGTTCCACCTGAAGATGCGGGCTACATAGTGCACTCTCGGTTGTTAGTGTCACGCTTGTAGGTCATGATCTAAACGGAAAGGTGTACGTATCGCGATAATGTCCTATCGGCGTCCGTGTAGAGTCGTACAGCGATTCGATACGCTTCCCGTCCTCTGTAGCTGCGCACATTTAGTGAATACAAGAAAATTCTTCATCCTGCCACCAGTCACAGGTACATTTGAATCGGGTAGGTTGACGAGCATTCACAAGGTGTGGAGTTTAAAATTATATGAGTATTTTGAATGGAGAGTAATACTTTTTTACAATCCAATCAGCACTTATCATTTATTCGCATGCGTACTTATGAGCTAAAGCTATCAGTGTACTGTGTGTTTCCACTTTGTATGGTAATTTTTTTAAAGATTGGGATTAACCCAGTACATATGTACTGTATTATGGAATTTCCTTCGCGTGACTACTTCGGACGGATACGGTTATTAATAGCCGGATAATTATGATGGGTTCAAACCACACCAGCAGAAGCAGCTGTTCTAAAAACCGTCAAGCAAAAAAGAGCTTTGTCGTTTGTCTTACCGGTATCAAATCTCCAAAGCCTATTCGGATCTCCAGCTGCACCGGATAGCTTAGGATCTCCAGCTGCACTGGATTATTAATAAGTACATCTCAAAACTGCGAAATTACCTCTTCATTTTGTTAACAGTAAATAATCGAATGGTATAAGGATGTAGTTGTAGAAAAGCTGTCCATAAATTTACGTATTATACAGGTAGCAAACAAAGAGGAGTATCCGCATCAGACTTACAGCATTTACATGTACACTACGAGTAAAGGGGGTACTGCGTCCAGAACAAGTATAATACAAAACACCCTTTTGAAGTTTTTAAAAGTACCCCCTGAAAATGAAGGAGATTCTACCAGGGGAGACCCATGCTCGGTTTTAATTAGAGATAACCTTGGGATGTGAAAAAGATTGCCCAATCTTAATGCACATACAAAAAAGTCAGTATAATCGCCACTCCCCTTTTCAATTTCTCAGGATTTCCTCTTTTCGGGCACGATTTTGAAAATTCCCCTGTGGGCATATTAATAACCAGCTTGATTACAGCGTTCGTAGAATCATACGAAGCGTCTCAAATCGTATGCACCATTTTAGCCGGTTTTTCAAAGCCAAGCGAAAGATGCCGTCGCATCTTCTCCAAATGCCGCATTATTAAGAGCTCCACCAGTTTGAAATCTTCGAGACCACAAGCACCGGTAGTTCCTGCCCCCACCTATCCGGATATGTGTATTCGCCAAGTCCTGATCCTATTCGCCCTCCTTGCTAGTTGCACCATTTCAATCGATGCAGAACAGCGGGTCCTCGTAAGCGAGCAGCGCACTGTGGACCGTGCGAGATCGTTGCGTGCCGCCGAGTCCACCAACAATGAAGAACGAATAATGACAGAAATCATCAAGCGTCTTAGAACGGCAACCTGGATCGAGACCGGGAGAACTGATGACTACGTCAAGACAACGCTAAGACTTGACAATCTCTCCGGGGCTGCGCTTAAATCTGCCCCAAATTACATGTACTATGAGCATTTTTTGAACGCTCTTGAAGGACGAATATTGGAGGTATGGCTGTCCAAGGGAGTTCCCACGAAAAACGTATGGGCAACGTACAAACTGGACGATATTCCTACAGCCCAACTCAATGACAACGATGGTTTCAAGACATATCTGCGCTATGCGATAATGGAGGATAACAAAATTTTCAAACTGAAAAGCAATGATCAGCCCGTAGCGATCGACTATAGCGGCACTCCAGCGGAGTTGAAAGCTAAGGTGGATATGTGGGTCTCGTTAAAGCGTCCAAACTATTATGTCAGCAGGATGCTGGATCTGGATCGCAGATCCATAAACACCTTCAGACGTAGTCCAAAGTTTCAGCTATACGAGATGTTTCAGATGAAAACTTGGGCGGCGAAAGGTTATCCAACGAATTATTTCTGGAAAGACCACAGGTTGCATGAGGTCCCGCAACAACAACTGCAGAACAATGGCCTCTACAAGAAGTTTGTGCGTTACGCGATGATGGTAGATGACGAGAGCTTTAAAAATGGGAAGACGGTCAAGATCACGGCTGACGAATCCAAGGCGGAGATCAGCACAAAAGTGACGATTTGGGCCTCCAAGGATAGACCTTTCGAGTACGTCAAAAAAGTGCTGGGACTGAGAGGTGCCGCAGACACGACTAATGCAAACTACAAGTACTTCGAGGATTTTTTGTTGCAGACAAATAGACCGAAGAAAAGTAAATAAAGCCAGCTCATACTTACCAGTTTACATTAAATGTACTTACCAGTCTACATGAAACGATGTTTTCTGCTATTGTATTGAAGCAGCTACTGCTTCTGATTCAGCACCTTTACAATATTTAGCACCTTGTACAGGAAAACAGGCTGCTATTTTTTTGATGATTTATCTTGCATCTCCGAACAAGTGCATTGGACAGCGATTTCTCCTGACATCCAAACACAATTCTACTAGTAGAACTATGTTTTAATGAATCGACGAACAGTAAATGCCCTGACATCCGTTTGAGATTTCAGGGCTCGGACACGTCGCTGCTTGAGTCCATTTGTGTCAAAGACCAGCATTTGTCGGGTCGGCTGTCAGCACAGTAGCGCTATCGCAGCAAACCTCGGCGAGCCCTGCAGTCGCGTACATTCCCGATTGCCACACCATAAAGGATGACACATCTCCCGACAAATGCACCGGCACAAAATCGATCTCTCCCGACGATTTATCCTCCCCGATGGCGTATCTGCCTTGACATTCCAGCCCAGCGTATAACACAATTCTCGAGTCCGAAGGGATGCTAGACCATACTGCTGATCGACTTTTGCTGTTCCAGCAGTCGGAAAGAGAGTAGCACCTTTGCGCTGTGCTGAAGGAAAACCTCTTGGATGGATCTCTGGGTTTCCCACCGCTGAAGATGCGCACACGCCATGCGTGACACTCTGCTCCGAGAATTATGATCATCACGATAGAGAGGCAAATGGATGACATGGTGTTGGGGCGGAGAAACCCCAGTTGCGGGAGCTATCCGCGGTGGTGTGTGTACATGTTGACCCCTCACGTTATTTCTGGTCAAAAATGATTCATTTCATCCGAAGATTCTGGCTATCGGTGCTCCAGAATTTCAATCCTGTGGCTTACACTGTTACATTTACTTTTTTTCGGCCAAGAAAGCATGCGCAACCAGCTCTAATGCGGTTGCTCGCTCTATCAGCATGAAATAAATACAAATTAGTCAGGGCAAGTGGCTCAATTTCCCCATAATGCTGTTGTACCTTCCGGGTCGATACAGAAACAGCGCTGGAGAAACGATTTGGCTTCGGACGACAAATGCTCTGGTAGCAGAGGTGGCGCTGTAGCCATCGCGATGGTATACATAGCGGCAAGGCCATTATGACAGTTTGGCCACGGATGCTTAGCTGTAGCCATCTCGATAACTGTTGCACCGATACTCCAAATATCAGCTTTGTACCCATGACCGATTTGTTTGACGACCTCAGGCGCCATCCATGGGATGGATCCTCGAATCGAACGCAAAGATTCCTCTAAGCTTGTGGTCAACATCTGCGGAATCTGCTTCGAACAGCCGAAATCGGCCAGTTTGGACACTCCTTGCTCGTTTACCAACACGTTCGCACCTGGTCGTTGGAAATCGAATTATTAGAGATGCATTAAACGTTCAGTTTTGACCCTTGTGTTTTCGTTCCAACCTTTGATATCCCGGTGAATTATACCCATCTCGTGAAGATACGCAACGCCCTGTACGATCTGCCGAGTAAAAATCCGAATGAGATCTTCACTAAAAGCGTCGAACTGCTTGAGCATACTACACATCTCAAGTTCCACATTAAGTGTCGGGCGGAGAGAGAGAGACACACACACACCACACGTGACACGCACCTGGCTATGGACCCACCAGGAACATACTCCATGAATATATAAAAATGATTTTCGGATCGATAGCTTCCCTTGTAGCTAAGACACGCACAGATAAAAGTACATTAGGTCGCACCCCTTTATAACCAAGGAAGACGTAAAAAACCGTGCTCAACAGACCGAACAATGTGCTTGTGGCTGAGATTATTCATGAGCGAGATTTCCTCGCCAAGCTTTTGCATCTGAGTGACCTGATCGTCATTAGGACGCGAATGAATTTCAATCTCCTTCAACGCAAACAGTTCCCCCGTCGCAATATTCAGTCCTTTGTAAACCTGTCGAAATAAAAAAAAAGTTGACCTTAATGACTTCTGCCTAATAGCATAAAAACAAAACAAGTAATGATCACGAACCTTCCCGAATGTTCCTTCACCAATGAGTTCGCCTCGTTTCCACTGTGTGATGGGGTTGCTGACTTCAACTGACGAGCTGGTATCAGTTTCTGTTTCCAATTGCTGGTTGTTTGTCGGCGGTGTGGTCCGTTGGCGAAGTGATACTTCTGGTAAGGAGGAAAATGCTGCTCCTGCACCTGGGCGTCTGATGCGCGGTGATGTCGATCTTGTAAGAGACATGGACTTGGGCATATCTAGCACCGACAAAGCTGCTAAGTGAGGATGTGTCACATGTAGCTGGGAAACCATTTCGCTAGGCGTCGGCGTATCTTTCGCATGTCTGGAGTTGGAGCTTCCTTTAGTCTCAAGAGACTCATTTCCAGTTGATAACGATGAAGAAACCAAGGGAGGGCTATGCGTGGGTTTCGACTCTCGGGTACTGGAACAGGAGAAAATGATGGCATCCGGCAAACTTTTGCTCTTGGCTGCTTTACCCCAAAGACCAAAACTGGACACGGCCCTGTTTTCGATCTGTGCTTCTTGTTCTTGAATCACTTGCTCGAAAACTTCTGAATTATTGAACGAGGTTTCTTCATTTGGGTTCCAATTGATCTTCTCAGTTTCATCACTACTGTCTTCTCGCTGCTGTTGGTCCTCTCTACGGGCTGTATGCCTCCTTGGACGTTCCGGTCTCTCACAAAGCTCGGCGAGTCCTACGGGATCCGTCGACGATGTTACTCGCTCGAGGTCTTTCAACACATGTGCGGAGATAGAAAAACTGCTACTGCGTTGTAAAATTCTGTCATTGTTGCTGGTTGGCTCCCTGTTGTTATACTCGCTGCTGTGTAGACGCTCTCGTCTCTCTGGTCTCCTCCCGGAAGGTGCTCGAGGTGTTAGCGCATTCGGTGCTGACAATAAAGCTCCGTCAGCTAGCGAGAGCTGTTTGAGTCGAAGATTCCGTCCACTCGAGCTGCGATGTAGCTCAACGACCGGAGATTGACGTAGCGCGTCCACTGCTCGATGACTACGTGGCGGTGTGTTGTCCTGTGGCATAAACGAAGTTGGTTCCTGGTCCGAGATCGAGGACGAAGCCTCTGGCATCGCAACCCTTCGCATCTCGCTGGAATTGTTGGATTCTGCATCGACCGAGTCGTCGTGGAGGGTCGGTTCAATTGCAGCGGATACTTTGATCCTGTCCTCGCTCGATAGTGCTGCATATTGAGAGATATCTTTACCAGTATCCATTTGAGCGCCACGGGATCGCACCTCAGAGTCGATATCGACTTGTAGCGATATACTAGACTAATCCAGCTGCAAACAGACGACCAGCCTGCTGCTTGAAGTGATCTGGGCGGGCGCGTGCCGTTTCGGTCTACTGCAGCAGCGAGTGAACGCTCGACTCGATTTGACACGCAACTCGACAATGGCGCTGTGGCGAACTCAAATCTCGGTGGTCTCTAAACCAAGTTGGTTTAGTCAATGCTGGTTTACATACAGGACATGTCGCCTTAACCGATTGATTTTTGCCAAATGTCGGCAAACCAGTCTTATTTTATTAGGTAAACGGCATTAGTGTGCGTGTGTGCTGTTGCCGACAAGATTCCATAGTGCCGAAGTTCATGAGTGGAGTAATACCGCTACGTCGTGATGATTCAAATGCTAATCGATAAATGAAGGGCTGACCAGCGGTAGATCATAGTTACCGATTAAGGATGAACGACTTCCTCGCCAGTGAGTTATTCTATGATATTTATCGGATATTGTCCACAAAATGGAAGGTTGAAACCCCCATTTTTGGTGTACGCTTTTTTATTTTATTTTTGCAGTATTTCTTACAGCTTTGCTAAATGCACGGCGCGTCCCAAGACTGCAATCCGTTTACGGTCTATAGTTGTTATGATTTGCCCTTCGTGAAGTACACTGCAATATGTTGTAACGATCGACCTTGGCCAGCACAAACCCACCCACCTATGGGTCGTAACTCTTCGAGGTTAAGCAATCAGCTCTTACCCCAGACGTTAGTTAAGTAATCGCTCATCAACGTCAATAAGGCGCCTCAAACGAGTCGTTTTCATTGATCACTTTTGAATTTGACCAAGATCTACAAGCTCCAAGCATTTCTTATCACGATGCCCACGACTGACAACGACACGCGCATGCCTCACCGTCTTTTAGGCAAGTCAGGGCTGATGGTCTCCAGACTTTCACTCGGCAGTTGGATGTGGGCCGACGACAAGTACACGCCCGAGCGTTAATACGAGATGATGAAGGTCGCTTTCGAGCACGGCGTCAACTTGTTCGATAACGCAGAAGCGTACGGCAACGGCCAGGCAGAACGCAACATGGGAGCTGCGATCCAAATGGGCCTTGCCGACGGTATCTGGAGTCGAGAGGACCTCGTGGTGACCTCGAAGGTCTACTTTGGCTCAAAAGGATACTTCGAAGGTGGTCCCAATGATCAAGGGGTGAGTCGTAAGCACATTGTGGAGGGCACGAAGGCCTCACTCAGGCGTCTGGAGCTGGACTATGTGGACGTCATCTTTTGCCATCGCTCGGAGCCGTACACGCCTGTTGAAGAGACCGTCCGAGCTATGAACTACGTGATCGAGCAAGGCTGGGCGTTCTACTGGGGAACGAGTCAGTGGTCAGCAGCGGATTTCATCGAAGCGTGCGAGATCGCCGATCGTCTGGGACTTATCCGTCCTATTGTCGAGCAACCGGAGTATAACCTACTGGAACGTAGCAAGGTGGAGCTCGAATACGCACCGTTGTACGACAAGTATGGACTGGGACTCACGACGTGGTCTCCACTGTCGTTCGGGATCCTCACAGCCAAGTACAGCGCAGGCGCGTCTGGAGCTACACGCATGGACTTGGCGGGGGCAAAGGCTTCCATCCCTGATTTCGACGACCGGGTGGCCAAGGCAGACAGTTTGAAGCCCGTCGCCGAGGAGTTGGGCTGCTCCATGGCCCAACTCGCCGTCGCTTGGTGCCTGTCGAACGACAAGGTGTCGACGGTGCTGATCGGTGCCAGTTCGACCGAGCAACTCAAACAGAACTTGAAGTCTCTGGACGTGGTCGCCAAAATGACGCCAGAGATCAAGGCCAAGATCGAAGCGGTGGTGCCCATTTACGTCAAGGCGCCTGCAGCTGACTAGCTGTCGGGTGTTCGTGCGCGCCACCTGTGAGTTGACGGGGAAGCATGTCAAAGAACTGTAGGCAACGAGACACCGCGAACCGAATAACCCTCCTCTGCATTTAACAATAAAACATGAACCAGACCCACCCATGTGCACACTTACATCATCCCTGCTCGTTTCTCAGCGAAGAGCTCGTCGGGTTTTGCGTCTGCTCCTGCCTCTCTTGGACAAGTTCAAGTCGTCTCCTCCCGATACACGGATTATCGCTCGACGGCAGCGGTAGAGAAGGTAGAAGAGAATGCCCATCAGCAGTGCTAGTGCCACGAAGAAGAAAATAAGACCGAATGGGTTAGGCACTAGCTCAAAGAGCGTCAAGAGAACGTTGATGAGCGGTCCAGCGAACAGCACAAGCATCACGAAAAGCGTGCAGAGGAAGAACGAGGCGAAGGCGCGATAGTACTTGGGACCCATCAGCGCTTCCAACACGTAGCAAGGGTTCCACATGGCCGAGAGATGAAGACGATCAGCAGGTTCCGGCAGGAATGGGAAGTTGTTGGGCTCTCCACGACCCAATCCAGCGGCTCGTACTTCTGCTAGATGTTTCGGTAGGATTTCCACAGACACCAGCAACTCTCCTGCGCGGATCCGGTCGCCAGTGTGCGAGTCGCGCGTTGTCATCGTGAGCCAACTGGCGTCTTCAGGGTCTTCCCCCATACCGAGACGATGCATGAACGACTTGACTAGCGACTCGGCATTTTCCATGTCTGCATCCAAATCTTCTGACTCGGTCTCTTCGTCGTCATCAACGTCAGCATTGTTACCTCCCGACAGCAACGGCTTCCTATCACTTCCCTTGTCTCCTTCCTCAGAGATTGAGATGATCACTTCATCAGCACGAGGCGACCTCAAACGAGCAGCACAACTGGCATCTTCCATGGCAGAATATCCCGAGCGACGTGAAGCCCCTTCATACGGCATACTCTCAGTGCCGCGGATGCGAACAGGCTTCGGTTTGGCGAAAACGTTGACCGCCTGCTTAGTCTTGAACGCCGTCTTGAGGAACGACGTCAAGTCCACGACTGCGTCGGCAAGACAATCATCGTATACGACATCGCGGTCCCACATCTGGAAGTGAAGGTAACCTCGATCTGCCTCCTTCTCCGGGTCCAGCGGCAACTCCACGTCGAACTTCATGCGCCAGTTAAAGGACGCCCGGCCACGTTTTGCTCTCCAGTGCGTGTCAGTGCTCTGCGACTTGTCATCGCGACTCTGCAGCCAGCACTTGACAAAGAGGTCGCTCAGATCCGTGAAATCTCCTGCAGTAACGTTCTTCGCCTTGTAGACGACAACGCGCACTTCGAACATCTGTGGGGGCGGCAGCGAGATATCGAGCGGCCTCACGACGTTCATCTCCTTCCCCGTGAGAACATCTACCCACAAACGAAGACTTCCTTGAGGGAGGGTACTAGAGGGGGCGAACAACGGACGGACTTCCAACGGCTTACGACGCTCCACCCTCTCCGGAGACAATCCAAGCTCTTGCCACTTGGCATCAAACCACCGATCCTCCAGATCGATGAGCGTGGCACCGACAAAGTCATCGCCATCCACTGTACTCCCAACTGCAGTGCTCAGCGCCTTACTTAGTCCAGTCGGGAGCGTCGGAATAGCAAAGAAATCGTAGTCCAGCACCTCCAGTTTCAGCTCTGAGGCGCCGGGTAGATCCGCTTTAAACTCGTACATCGTGTGGAACTTCGGAGTCAGAGTCTCAGGCTGGTAGTTGTCCCGGTCGTTGAACATTTGCTCACGACAGCGACCGTCTCCTAGACTCACACGGAGATAAGGATCGCATCGGTTGTTCGCGTCCTTCGGTTGCAAGTTCAGAGCGTCCAACACGTATACGCGAACAAGGTATGGCTGCGGGTTGAGGAACTGGTCCAAGTCGAAGAGAGGAGGATCGTCGCGAGACTTGAGGACACGCACGATGCCTTTGAACTTCCCGACGGGACGATACGTGTCAGCTGAGTCTTCGTTCGAGCCGCATCCGTCGTGTGACGACGAGGCTCCACGGAAAAGCGCAAAGGTCTCGAATGGAGACTTGAGCGTGTCTTCCAGCTCCCCCTCGACCACTTCGCGTTGATGCATGTAGTGTGGTAGCTCGTCGTCGTCGTCGTCGTAGATGCCAAAGCTCCCGGACGAGCACATGCCAGCCACCGCGATCTTTTTCGTCTTGCCTGAAGGTGACTTCGCTGCCACTGAGCTTGAAGATCTCGCAGTCAAAACATGAGTGGGGACTGTGCCCGGGAACGTTGACAAATCGTTTCCATAGTCCACGTACGGGTTGCTGCCACGAGTAACGTTCTTGCTGCTCTCCTCAACGTACAAAGGATTTGGTTCTCCATTCGAAAGCGGCATTTTCCTGCTCAAGTCCACAGAGCAAACGCCAATCACAGGCTTGTAGAAGCCACCAAGTAATTGATCGTACACTGTGATGTTGAGCCTCGGCGCGAAAAGCGAGTCGAGTGGCATCTTGACCGGGACAACAACTCGCTGCAAGAAGTTGGGGTTGCGGCTACTCGGCTTGGACGACGGGTTCGTGAACTTTGGCTTGTTCGTCTTGGTTATTTCGCCCACCTCAAACTTGGCAAACGGCGTGTTGATCGGCATGAAGCCTGTTGGTTGCAGCCCACGACATCCCAGACACATGATCTCGATAAACGCTTCCTCTGCAGGAGGACGAATCGACTCGGGAGGCTCCACGATAACTCCAGGCGTGTCTTTCTTGATGAGGTCGAAGGACAACAGCAACTCGCCTTGCGTATCTCCAGGCTTCTCGTAGCAAATAGGGTACCACTTAGGACGAGGCGCCGCGTATTCTCCACTGGCGCGAACCTTGGAATACACAGACGACGACATCTGCGGGAAGTCCACCAGACTGAACTTCAGGCCTCCAACGTAGTCATCTGCATCGTATCGATCCCAGTCGTAAACCTGCAGCGAGACCTTGGGTAGAAATCGCTCGTTATGGGGCAGCTCAACGTCAAGGACAACGGTCTCATAGAAGCAAGGATCTCTCGTTGACATGCGCGTGCTGACTTGACCCTCCGAGCCCACACAAGCCACCTTGACGTACGGGTCCAAGAGTCCGTCGTAGTCGGTAGACGGCAAGCATTTCCCTTGAAAAACGTGAACAAAGAGCACGTACTTCATGTACTGCACCGTCGTGCTCGCGTACTTTCGCCATTGCTGCGCCACCTCCTCCTCTCTCTGACCCTTTCGGTCGGCATCCTCAAGACGCAGGTTCATCAACACGTTACCCGTAAAGTCGTGGTCTCGGAGCTCATCCAGCACTTTATCTTCGTTGAGCACCACCCAGTGAGGCGGCTCAATGGCTTTGAGTGCCTCCGAATCTTGGCAAAACAAGTCGTGGGCTTTGAAGCGGGCGAAGCAGATGCAGCGCGACTCGTTCATCGTCTTACGTACGAGATGGACGAAAACGTCGGGAACTTGGTTCAGATCCTCGGGGAGTTCGACGTCCACGACGTCGATATACTGGTTGAAGTGGCAGATGCCGGACACGTTGTGCACTCGAGAGCTCTCGACACTGTGGCGACCCACGGAAATGTTGAGCGACATCCGCGTATTTCGGTTCCAGTTAGTTTTGCTCGTGAAGACAGGGATCTCTGTCCCGTAAAACAGAGCAGCACGCAGCGTGTAGCGCTTCATTCGTGGCGACACGGATGTGTTCAGGAGGTTGCGTACGTGTGCTTCGTCATTCACCGATTGCAGGCCGTCTTCAACGCGTAGAGACAGCAGAAGTCGTCCACGGTACGTACTGGCGTGAAGTGGATGATTCTGCATCAGCTGCAGCGGGCCAGAGTCAGTATCATAGCCCACTGGAGGACCATACAGGTTCGCCCAAATGTGCTTGAACTGGTTGGGATACCGCTGCACTTGCTTGAACGAGAAAGGCTGCAGGATGTTAGCTACGAGTTGATCGGCTGTCGTCATGTCCCAATCCCACATCGAGATGAAAATATTGTCGCTCATCGTTGGCAGAAGAATCGGGAACCACAGCTCCTGGTTGAAGGGGACAACGAGGTTTTCACTCCCTTTCACTGTCACCTTCTTGGTTTCCAGCACGTCCTGGCCAGCGAAGTACGCTCGAACGTAGCCGTCGATGCCTCCATGCATCATCATGCTGTAGTCCATGTCAGGCAGATCTTGAGCTCGATAGATGGTAATGACCAGGAAGTTGAGCTTCTGAGTCACGCGCGGTGGCACGAGCACCATCGAGTTGATGTCTGCCTTCGACTTGACCAAGTGCTCGTCCGGGTCTTTGTCTTCTGCAGGATCGTACAGCTTCATTTTATCTCCAGGGCCCAACACCACAAGAGAAAGTCTGCGAGACAAAGCAATGGCACACAACAAGTCAGCAATTACTCGCCCAGCAATGAGTCCGACAAGGTAGATACTGAGTATGCACTCACAGGACGTAGCCTTGGATGCTGTCGCTATTGGCTGCTCCACTGCCGACTAGAGCGACCCACTTCCGCTTCAATTCGTGGTCAGGCTGGAAGTACACGTACGGAATGTCCACCGAGAAGAAGCCAATGAGGTCATCGAGAGCTCGAGAGATCGCTGATCGGTTTGCGGACGAGCCAGGTCCATCGGCGTCAAACACGGAGATCTTGATGCTTCCCTGCTGGACAGTATCCTTGTCCAGCTTGCGAAAGTTAAAGTACAGATACTCGTCAAACACACACGACAGCTGTTTCTGCTTCACCACCGAGTGTTGACGCTGTCCTAGACACTCAACCGACACGACCGGATCGCACAGACCGTTAGCGTCCATGGGCTTCAAGTCGCGCACTTCAATGATCCGCACGCGGACCTGGTAGTCGCCGGACAGAAACTGCACATTGGACAGCTCTGCCAACATCTTCTGACGCTCTTCTTCACGCTGCTTACGTTGAGCTTCGGCTTCCTCCCGTCTTGCATCGACGTCATCGTCGTCTCCATCGTTGGCGTCTTCGTTCGTGTCTTCACTGGGGTTAGCGTCGTTCCCACCATCGTCGTCGCCCGCATCGGAGCTTCCTGGACGACGCAGGCCTCGACCACTCGGCACTTCAGTCACGTTGTCGGCTTCTCCCTGCTCCAAGCTGCTGATATCCTGGTCGATGTACTGCATATCAATAGCCAGGGAGATCTTGCCGTTCCCATAGTTCATTTTGCGTTGGGGGCTGATGTCACTCGGCGCGTCCTTGTCCTTGGATTCCGGCTGCTGCTCCAACGCCAGCCAGAACGCCTGCTTGTCTCCTTGGAGCCGTTTGGCAAACTCGTCCAGATCAACGACACAGCGTCCCATAAAGTCGCTCGTGAGCAGATCGCTGTCTTCCATGGTCAATTCCAGTAGCTGCTTCTCGCCCGGAGTGATCGTAAAGTAAAACCTCTGTCGCCATGACGGATGCAGCGTCTGCTGCTGCGTTTTGGTCCGTTGCGACTGGTTCTTGGTGCACGAGAGACGCACGTACGGGTCGCTCGTAGCTTCAATGCCCGAGCCGTCACAGGCAAGCAGCCCCGTCGCCTCCAGAATCGTCACAACATAGAAATTCGGAGGTTTCGTCGGCTCCTCTTTCTCTGTTTCCACAGCAGATGTAGTTGATGCTTCTGCTGCAGCTTTTTCTTCACTAGCGACGGGTATAGCACTGTTCCTCGGGGAAACTGGAGCCGACAACTGTTTGGGCGACGCTGACTTCTTCTTGGGCGTCTCTGCCCCTGATTCTTTCCGTGGAGGGGCCATGAACTTGGGCTCGTACGTCACCTGCACTATCAGCTCACCGCATTCCTACAGCAGCAGCCATCAATACTACTATATCATTACACTACGAGGCATCACAGTGCCTCCTCCCTCACCTTTCCGGCGGCGTCCAGCAGCGGCAACTTGTGCGTCATCTACAGCCACAGCACATATAACGTCAATACATTCACTCCAGCTCAAGTCTCCTCCACTGTCTGTACCTGCGTATCCGGCATTAAAGTCTCGACCTGCAATGACGCGCTGCCCAGTAGCACGTCCCGCCCGCGCTCGTTGAGTCCGAAGACCTTGAAGTTGACAGCATCACCAAGCGGTTTCTTCACGCCGAACGTGAAGTTCTGCGCCCACTCGGGAGTCGCTGTCTTGGCCTTAGCAGCTGTACGCAGCACCACGTCACCGCACTGAGCCTGGCAGTCTGCAAACACAGTTCGAGTGAGAGAGACACACACCCAGAGCTGCTGATAGACTACACACAAGGGTCGAAGGCCGCGTCGCCGCCTGCTTGTGTCTCGCCGACGCCCGTGGCGCCCACCACCACCAGCCGAACGCGAGGAGTCTCCACCTCGGCCATCGTCAAGGCTTCACTTGGGTCAAAGTGCGGAAAGATCGCTATGCTGATTTACTTCAACACCATTTGCACATCAAATTGACCCTCACTCTCTTGGAAAAGAGTGAGGGTCAGTTTGATGTGTAGGTGGTGTAGGCGGTCTTTATTATTTCTAACATCCTCTAGCTAGAACAATGCGTCTGCTGCTTCTGGTCGTAGCGCTGCTAGGCGTCACCGCCGTCTTCGCTGCAGACCTCAAGCTGCAGCTGGATGCGGACCAGCCTGTCGCCGTGACACTCGCAGATGGCACTACACGTGAACTGACTGCTGCTGAGTTCGAGACGTTGGCCACGGAGCGCGCGAAGGAACAAGCCACTATACAGACCAAGGACGACGACGAGACTGTTGAGTGGAAGCACCAGGAGCTGAACGAGATCCAAGCGAAGGACCCGCAGTTCGCGCTTCTCATTGACCTGGCCAAACGCGCCTTCCAGGAGATACAGCGTCACGGATACGCGCAGGGTTACGCGCTAGCGGGGTTTAGCGAGCAGGAGGCGAAGCAGACTTCAGCCGACTACTACGCGGAGCTGGTGCTGCGTGCCAAGAAGGAACCAAGTAGTGGCGTAGCAGCCAAGACGGGCACAGGTAGCAGAAAAGTTGAGAAGGAGGGAGAGGAGACGCCGCTGAGTTACGAGGTGCAGCTTCTATTGGATGCCAAGAGTACGTTGTTGTTGACTGGGGGAGTTGCTGTGTTGGGCTGCTTGACTTATATGTTGCTGACGGTGACCTATGATAACAGAACGCTTCTCGGTGGTTGCAGCTTGGGAGTTGAGCGAGAAGGAGCCACCGCGAGGGCAAAAAAAGAAGCGAATGATGCGGCTGTCCATCCAGCCGACTGCGGCGTTGATGGAACGCGAGGCCAAGCGAGATCAGGGCAAGCCAGCGGTGGCGATGTGGCTATTGGCCGGCGGCATGGCAATGGTTGCAGCGGGTGTGCTCGTCATGTACAACACGCGTAATCCATCCCCAACGCCGAAGCCGCGACGCCGCTCCAGCGACGTCTGGGAGCTCGTGGACGAGAACGACAAGCCAATCAAAACGGACGAGCCCGAGAATTCAATCAAGACGGACAAGGTCGACAAGAAGAACGACTAGTGCGGTGCATAACGCTTACCAGGTATATTCAGTCGGCCGATTTGCAAAGTTTGTTTGTGAGACGGAGAGTTTTCTACATTTGTTGCAAAATGCAATGCCTGATAAAGGATCCTGCTATGTAGCAGCTTGTCACGCTTGGCTAGTCGCTGGCTGCACTGCAAGTTACAGTGCAACCTGCAACCTCACAACGCGACCTTACGAAGTTAGCCATTACACTCGCAATAGACACGACTGGAGTTCCAATCGTAGGAGCGGGGTCGTCGATAGCGAAAGTGAAGACGAAAGTTCCGGCATCTATTGTGGAGCTTTTAGCACAGTACTGGTACAGTACATGTATGCGTTTTTACCGTTTGCTGGATCTCTTGGAGTATATCGGGCGGCAGACGTGGAGAATGTGGGTCGTAGTATTGTGTGGAGGGCAAGTTTCGCTTTCAAAACATCTGCTTGTCTGGCTCTAGCTGATTGGCTGATGCGATTTGCCTCTTTTCTGCCAATGACATTAAAATTCTTCAACGGCATACTAAGTGCAAGTGCTCGCTTCTCGGTCACTAAATCAGACGCAGGCAGCCAGTCAGTCTCCACTATCGATTCCAACGCGGAAGTGCGTCACCATGGCGACGCTAAGTGTGCTGATCACGGGCTTCGGCGTTCGCGATGGCGCACCCGACAGCGTGGTACGTCTGTGTGTGTGCTATATTGATTGCAACTTCTCTGGGCGCTCACGGGTCTGTGGTTGCGTAGGTTTTCCTGGGCACAGTACAGCAAGGCGGCGGCAGCTCGTGGACGATCTACCGGCCGTTTGAGGCCTTCCAGCGGCTTGGACAGCAGCTTGCCATGATCTTTGGCCAGGCTGTGCCTGCGTGTCCTCCGCGAATGTTCGACGTGCGCTTCCCAGACTCGCTAGAGAAGGCGCGTGTGGATCTGAGTATGTGGATGATGCAGCTGCTGCAGCACCCGCCAATCTACCAGTCGCATGTGTTCGTGGACTTTGTCAGTTCCGACGCCAATATGCCGCCTCCAGGAATGCAGAACGCGGCACAGACTGCAGCACGCAACATCGGAGACCTCGACATGGACGAGATGTTTGGCTCCACTACAGACGACGACCCTCGCTCGCACGATGAGCTTCACGATGACGACGTATGTGCGCTGCGATTGGCAGTAAATATGAGGGAGTCTGATTAACTGTTTTTATCGACTGCAGATGTTCCAGTTCGACTACAACACGGACATGTCTGGCGCTGGGCTGGACCAACAGACGCTACTGGAAGAAACGCAGATGCAGCACGAGCAACAAGTACAAGAACAGAAGAAACGCAGTGAGAAGGTCACTCTGGAGGATTTCGTCATGATTAAAGTCATCGGCAAGGGGAGTTTTGGCAAGGTTTTACTGGTGCGTAAGCGAGACACTGGCCTCATCTACGCCATGAAAGTTCTGCGGAAGGAAAACATTATCAAGCGCAACCAAGTGGAGCATACACGCACAGAGCGTCACGTTCTGGGCTACGTGCGTCACCCGTTCATCGTAGGACTCAACTACGCCTTCCAGACGTCCGAGAAACTATACTTTGTGCTCGACTACTGCGCAGGAGGCGAGTTGTTCTTCCACTTGGGCAAGGTGCAGAGGTTCCCAGAACACCGCGCCCGCTTCTACGCTGCGGAGATCACGCTAGCGATCGAGTACGTGCACAATTTGGACGTCATCTATCGCGATCTGAAGCCGGAGAACGTGTTGCTGGATGAGAATGGACACATCCGTCTCACAGACTTTGGACTGTCCAAGGAAGGCATCCAGGACGACTTCTCCGGTGCGAATTCGTTCTGTGGGACACCCGAATACCTCGCGCCCGAGATTTTGAACCGCTCGGGCCACGGGCGAGCTGTGGACTGGTGGTCTCTGGGGGCATTGCTGTATGAAATGCTCACGGGTCTGCCGCCGTTCTACTGCCGGGACCGTGACCGTCTGTTCGAGAAGATCCGTAAGGGCGATCTCAGCTTCCCCAAGTATCTCTCGCCTAACGCCAAGGACCTGCTGAAGAAGCTGCTGGAACGTGACCCGACGCGACGTCTGGGAACGGGTCCTACCGACGCTCGAGAAATCAAGAACCACCCGTTTTTCGCAGAGATCAAGTGGGACGCGTTGGCCACAGGACAATTGCCACCTCCATGGCGCCCAACGTTCTCGGGCGCACTTGACACGTCCCAGTTCGATCGCGAATTCACGGATATGCCCGTCGTGAGTCCAGACAACAACGTACGCGGGATGGCGATGGCTATGGGACGACGACCTGCCAATGGCAACGCATACGGCAGCAGCCTCACAGGCAACGACCCGTTCAAGGGCTTCACGTACACGGAAGATTCGTATCTACAGGACGGACTACCAGGTCGCAGTCCTGCGCGGGGAAGTGGCCGTGTGCGGCACCACAACATGTAGCCACACTCGAGGCACGCTGAAGCGGGAGTCAATAAGGAGAGAGAGATCCAAGACATTGTATTGGACGTTGTAACAATGTCTGGCTTGGGGGGACTGACTCCATGAAGTTGAGAAACCCTCATCAGACTGTAGGGACAGGAACAAAAGGCAAGGGGGCAAAGGGTATGTACATATATTCGCTGAAACTTCTGGAGCAAACGTCAATTTAGAGGTAAAAAACCGTTTTCAGCACTATGAGGCTTGGCCACTCGATATTGACATTCACTCTGCTAGAGTGCTGGTCTCAATCTGGTTTGCCATGACCCGAAAGAGCCGTTGAAACAGTTCCGGTGAGTATTTGTCGAAGTGAGTTACAGCCATGTGATTCCTCTCCACACGATGAACGTACCAGACCCCGCGTCGCAGCGTGGCGAAGGCGAGATGATCCGTTGGGTCACTGGGGTTGAGCTCATTGAGCTCATCTCGGTACAAATCCGCAGACACTTTCTTTGAAGCTGTCGTGACGTCGGCTTCCTGCGAGAGTGACGAAGATGTGGACGTTGTCGATTCGGAGTCGCCGTCGGGCATGACGGAAGCCCACGGTTGCAACATCGAGTAGAGGTTTACAGCTCCGTCGTTGTCGCCCCACAGGGTCCGATCGAAGCCGTCAAAGATCACATGAAGTGTGGCAACATGCCGTCGCATGACTAGCAAAAGCGCATAAAGAGAAGGAATCGACGCGTAGTCCAACGCTCGAAGTCGACTATAGAGAACGGGGATCAGTACGATCAATGCTAAGGTAAACAACAACCTCATGGGCCTGCAAACTACAGCAGCAACCATCAGGACGAAGACGACGAGTATCAGAGCGATCTCGACTGGAGGCAGCGTCACGTGTAGAAGTTGCCACCGAGACCAGGAAGATCTTGTCCATGTGGATGAGCTCAGCGTTGCGCGTCATGCGTTCTCGAGGCAGGAGGTTGAACACCGCGAGGTCGGTGGAGCTGATGCGACCGTAGGGCGACAGGATCTCGCGGAATGTATTGACACACTGCCATTGCGGCATTTTAAAGTCGAAGATTTGACGAAGTATAGGCCAGTCGGTGTGCAGCTTGAACCAAACACCCAACGCAGCGCCGATAAAGTGTCCGAGAGAATACGGCACCATTTGCAGGTCGTGCAGTCCGAAGAGATGCGTTATCGTCGAGCCTGTGAGTGGACCAGCGACGGAGACCAAGCTCATGACCCACCGATGATTACTGCCGACACCAAAGAAGCCGGCGCAGATTAACTGATACAACTCTAATGCAGTGGTGGCCCCGAAGCTGTGACCTACTAAGTGAACGGGGATGCAACGGGCTTTCGTACGTAGCTCCAAATCGGTTGTGTCCTGCTTCTCGACTATGATCTTCCCCGTAGTCAACTTGCCCTCCATACAGCTGATAAAAGGCTTCACAAGCGCGATCGTGGTCGGAGCTTAATGCCCCAACGTCGACCATGAGATGGTTCTGGTTCATCGTGTTCAGCGCTTCCTCTGGCCAGTAAGGCGACCACAGATTCCAGAGTGGACGAGTTCTACCATACCCGAAGACTCCATGGATCAGCACAACGGGGAAGTTGGTGGGGGTTGATGCCATGTTTTGGTTGCTGCTTGGTGATGCTGGACGGACGACGAAGATTGGGGAATGACCTGGGCAATCGGTCGGCTCGTTGGCAAGAATGTTTGCAGTGTCGGACCCGATTAAAGTCCTACGAATGCCATCGAACTTGAAAGAACGGTCAAAGATAGGCTAGATATGGTGGATTACATCTACCATGGAGATGCATGTCTTTAGTAGATTTATGACCCTCAAGTCCTGTGTGTCGCACTCGATATGCTATTTGTTATTTTGTGCTTGCCCAGTAATAATTTGCTTCGTCACTCACTGCGAAGACTCTCTTGGCTTTGATTTCGACGGAAAACCCACAAAGTTTTCGACTTCTGACGGGAAGCCTGGCGTTCACAGTTATCAGAGAAGGTCGTGGAGACCGAATCCTCGTCGCTTTGTTCGTACTCTTAAGCAATTCGTGTGAACAGATCTCTGTATAACGCACAGGCGTCGTTGTCCCAATACGTCCCAGCGAAGTGACTCGCACGGACACTCCACACGTACCAACGGCCTTTTTCTAGTCGAGTTGGCACTTGCTCGACTATTTGTCTCTTCAAGTTTGGGTGCCACGGCTCCCTCATTGAGTGCGTATTCACACAGCCATCGTTCAGTATCCAATCACTAGGATTACAGCCAGGAACCACAGGTGGAGACTTTCTAACATGGTAGTGATTAATCCACTTGAAGACGTTCAGGATCGACACCGTCATGGAACTCATTCGTCTGAGTTTGTGCAGCAAGAAGATGGCGAACAAGACGCGTAGAAATCGGAATTTTGTGAAAAACTCCAGCCAACTTCGGAATTCCCCATGACGAGAAATTATCAGTAGTAGTAGAGACAATGCCATACCGTCTCGAATCGGTGAAGCTTTAAACCCGGACGAGGACACAATGGTCAATAAGTGCAGCTTGTCCAGGTGCTCGAGTCGAGCGTTGCGTTGGATGCAGCGAGATGGTACCATATCGTGCACTCCCAGGTCTTTGGATTCGTTCACGGGTCCGTTCACAGCCAACATTTCCAACATCGACACATTGCTCCATTGATCCCAGTGAATATCGCACGCTGGTTTAAGTACCGGAAACACTCTATAAAGCTTGAACCACACCACAAAGGCGGCATACAGGAGATAGATCGGACTGCCTCGAGTCATTTTACCATCCGCAACCCCAACCATGTGAGCCATTGTGGCTCCTGTAAGCGGTCCAGCGATCGACACGATGCTTTTCACCCACCGATAGTCGCTCCCTACGCCAAAGAAATCAACACATAGCAACTGGTACAGCTCGAGAGCTGTAGTGGCTCCAAAGCTGTGCCCCACCAAGTGGACCGGATTGGATTCGTTCCAGTCCGAATGCAACGGGGTTTTGTATGAAGCACCGTAGCGTTCGTGTCTAGTTTCTCGACTGTGCTGTTCACCGTAGTCGACTTGACCCCCGTAGAGCTGGTAGAAAGCTTCACATGCTCGATCGTGGTTCGAGCTTAATGGGCCTACATGCAGCACAATGTGGCTCTCGTTCAAAGCGTTTAGCACCTTCTCAGGCCAATACGGCGACCAGCGATTCCACATCGGACGGGTCTTGCCGAAGCCAAAGACGCCGTGGATGAACACGACAGGGAGCTTGGAAGTGGTCCCAACGGTTGGAGGTCTCCATCGTACACAGTCAAATTAAAAAGAAAACTGAAATATTTGTTGTTGTCGAGGTCGAGTTCCATCGACTCGTCCCACGATGTTGTACTCTGCCTTTTCCTTTTGTGAAGTTTCAATTTTTCATGTAACATGCAGTACTGTGTCATTAGCTGTAGAACGGAGCATTACCGTGGCGGTTTGTTTAATGACACGCGCCACTGGGTTTTGAACTCGTCTCGTTCGTACTCTTTGCTCATCAACGTGAATAAACTCTTGTACAGATCGGCTGCGTTGCTGTCCCAGAAGGTTCCAGCGAGGTGGTTGCTGTCCACACGATAGACGTACCATCGCCCCTTTTCAAAGCGTTTGGCCCCGTGAGCCTGCTGCTCGTCGTCCGTATCTCGGTTGAAGCCATCGATGGAGATGTGAGACTCGCAACGTATCAATACAGTGTCTTTCAATGACGAAGAGGACGATGTCGCTGGAAGAGAGGGCGCCGGTGGTCTCAAGTCGTTGCTGCTAAGTGCTCTCTCCATCTCTTGAGGCTTGGGAAACCACGGTCTCAACATGGAACGGATGTTCACGACGCCGTCGTTGTGTTCCCAGCTATTAGCCTCAAAGCCGTCGAAGATCATCGGAAGACTGCGAGCACGACGTCGAATGAGCCACTTGAGCCCGTACATGGACGGCATCTTAGACACGTCGAGTTTCTTGAGCTTAAGCCACAAGTAGCACACGACCAAGACGCTAGCAAAGACACGGAAAGCGCGACGTCTAACCAGCGCAGGGCACCATTTCGGAAACCGATTCCAACGTAGCAATCCCAGCACGGCAAGAGCCACACCTTCGCCAAATGGACGATACACCGTCTTGGGCGACGTGGTGATACTCAGCAAATGCAGTTTGTCCATATTTTGCAGCTGAGCGTTGCGCGAGATGCGGTACTCTGGTATCGTGCCATGCACGACCAAGTCTCTCGATGAATTGACGGGTCCATCGGCTGCTAGTAGATCTTTGAGCGAGTATCTGCTCCATTGATCCATGCGGAGATCCGCTGCGTTCTTAAGTATTGGAATCTTCCAGCACAGTTTAATCCACGTGCCCAACACGATGGACATCAAGTGAACGATGCCTCCAGGCACCACTCGGCTGGTCTCCATACCGATCATGTGTGTCAACGTTGAGCCAGTCAACGGCCCCGCAATGCACGTGATACTGGCCACCCACTTGTGGGAACTGCCAACTCCGAAGAAATCCGAACTCAGCATCTGGAACAGCTCAATGGCCGTCGTGGATCCGAAGCTGTGTCCTAACAAGTGCACAGGGTTGTCTTCGCCCCAATCGGGGAGCAAAGCCTTGTCGAACGTCTCTCCATAGCGATCGTGGCCTAAGCAATTCTAACGTCAGTTTGTTTTTCTGCAAATTTCGTTTTTTTTCCTGCCAGATAGATAGATACATATAGATAGATACCTGTGTCAGTTGAATGTTTCTCTCCGTAGTCCACTCGGCCCCCGACCAACTGGTAGAACACCTCGCAGGCGCGATCGTGATCCGAGGATACGGCGCCTACGTCCACTAGCAAATGGTTGGGGTTAATATCCTGCAGCTCCCGCTCGGGCCAGTATGGAACCCAGTGACCCCACAACGGCCTCTGCTTCCCGAAGCCGAAGACGCCTATTAGACATTAGCGAATGATTGGATATCTGTGGCGATGCACTGGATGGAGTTATGGCTGTCCTGGTAGGACTCCTACCGTGGATGAGGACGACGGGGAACTTGGTGCGTGCGCTCATTCGGGCAGCACGGAAAGTATAGCGAGGCGGCGGTGACCCAACGAGAGCGGTAAACTTCAACGTGACAAGTCCGACGTGACACCTAATCAGCGTCGAGAAACTGAAATCTTTTGAGTTTTTTTAGGGTTATCGAGCAAATAAAAACGATTGCAGAATCAAGATCAATTAAAATACAAAGAGTTGCCCGAATGAAAATCTGCCAAATCTGAGTCGAGTCGACCCTAAACCTTTTCAGATAAATACCCCTTTCCGGACAAAGTATACCGTATAGTAAAGGGGGGCGACCACACATTTTTCCCGCCTCGGGGTCTGAATACTGCTGGACGATCGCCACGAATCTGCGCGTGCTGCCGAGCGTGGGTCAGCCACAGGGCAAGAATCGATCGGCGCAAACGTTGTAGATGGAGCTAAGGGCGCGGACGTCTCAAAAACGTCGTGGATCAGGGTCACGAAGCGATGATGACGCATCCAACGTCTTGGTCGAGTCCAGCGAAGAGGAATTGGTCGACGAATCGCTCCCGATGGAATCTGGCGACAACAGCAGCCACTCCAGCGACTGGACCAACACCGACGAATCTGAGTCTATCAATGTAACGCTGGCTGTGCCTGACAAGCACCACTTCACATCGTGGGACGCTTTCCACTCGTATTTAGACCGGTATTTTGCCGCATCTTACCAGGTAAAGTGGATTTACACTGCAATAGGCTTCTTTGCTGATCCCATTGTGTGCTATGAAGGTCTTCCGTGTTCGTACAAACACGACCGTTGAGCGTCGTAACACAGACATCCGAAACAAGAGCTCTAAAGCACCTGAAATCCCGTCCGAATGGAAATACTACGCGAAGACGTTAGTCTGTACTTGCTTCGGCAAGTACAAGTCGAAGGGAAAAAGCAAGCGCCCACGTCAAGAGACCCGGTTATCGGACTGCAAAGCCCAGGTAAGATACGGCTTCAAGTTTTACTTCTGCTCGGGTTCGTTCGGGTTTGTTCGGGCATTGCGGGTACTATTGTCTCAATTATCGGTACTAACGTTAATAAATCTGGCATAGATCAACGCCTGCGTTCGACTAGTTGACAAAGCCAAGCACGCGTTTGCAGTTTGTATCACAAAGTGTAACCCCGTACACAATCATGTCGTCAACCGCCAAACCTTCTGCACCAATGCTTCTAAGTACAAGGTATTTTCGTTCATGGCGCACGATGTTTTCGGCCACGGACAGTTTGTTCAGCACGCCCTTCTGCAGAATGAACGTCGTCACATTTTCAATACTGCAATCGAGGAGTTTAAGCAGAACAATCCGGCATGGACTCGAGTCCAAAGCATACTTATCGACAAAGACTTTACGGAGTTGTCGGTACTCAGGGCAGCGTTTCCGGATGCCTCTATACTGCTCTGTCAGTTTCACGTGTTGAAGTATCTGAGAGAGGCTGTGGCACCTACAACCGCGGTTAATATGAGACCAACTGTGCCTGAACCGAGACCGATTGTGCCCGAACATAGCATTTCTGCACTATCAAAACCAATCAATGAAACACCATCAGTACCTCAAGCCAGTGAAGGAGATCAACAGGCGACTACATCCAGATTATCTACAGTTGATATTGAAGACAGAGATGTGGAGTTCGAAATTGCGAGTCCAGTGCGTCAACGAGGGAGACCTAAAGTCACGCCAAAAGCAAAGAAAGCAAACCGAAACAGGCTGATTCGGAGTGTAGAGGCAGATTCAACGCTGTTTGACTTGCAAATAAGCTTGCGGTCCGTTTACGAAAGCCTTTCCACGAACGCTACCTATTCATCCTCCGCTGAACTTGCTCGACGACTACAAGTGTATACATTTGGGACTAAGCCTAAACCCCCAGTGGCCCGACAGACGAGCAAACTCCCTGCAGGCAAGACGCTGACAGACTCAAGTTTGCTGACTCGAGTGCTTTCCAAAGACATACTCAGAAAGTGTGACGCGAAGGTTTCCGCGCTTCAACGCAAAACGTCTGGATTATCGGAGAGAGACGTATCGGTCGAGATTATTAGTCTGGGTGTGTTCTCAACAACGACATTACGAATGATGAAAGGTTGGCATCACGCAATTACAATCTTCGACTCTATTGACAAAACGCTGAACTGGATCAGCCGAATCGACTTCACCCAGCCGCTTAGCCCGGACTACACTATTGAGGCAGACCATGAGATACCAAGCAAGCTTAAGCAGCTACAGATTCGCTCTGACTCGGTACGTCATCTTGTCACTGTACTACCTCGAAATAAGGCGAGTAAGACTAACATTGGAGCACAGATACATCTACTAGACCTTGCTGCCAGAGGGTCACTCGGGGACGAGTGCATGTATGCGGTGGTGAACGTGATGTTTGCGTCCACACCAGGGGTGGTCACCATTGATTCGAGCCACGTCGGTGTAGTTGTCAACGGAAAAAACACTACAGACATGGAGGGCCTTGCGTCTCTTTTTGCCGGGGTTTCGGACGAAAAGGTGCTCGTTCCCATCAATTGTAATGGAAATCATTGGTGCGCTATCATGATCGACCTATCGACCGAAAGCGTATACACTTACGACCCGATGTCATCATCCTATGCGGCCAGCGTCCGAGCTATCGCGCACAAATTGGTGGGGGTCCTACCGATACCGAAGGATAGGTATCATCACCAGTCGTATGTATCGAGCATTGGTATCCAGACCGACAACTACAATTGTGGCATTTACGTTCTCTTGGCATTCGAAGCCTTTACGGGAGCTTCTGACGTGGGATATGTGAACAAGCAAAGGTTGCAGCTTCTACGATACCGGTACCTCTGTATGTCTGTGTAAGTTTCTTCGGCATAATATGAGACTTTACATTTCTGATGCATTTTACTCTGACACTGCCTGGGATGTCATTGAACTTGGCTACACTTCACTGAACTATTTATCCAGCTATACATGATTCGCATGTATACATCGAATGCCCCCATTCGGGTAGCTCGGACACATTCGGGCGCACTCGGGTGTGTGCCAATCCTAAAGCATGTTGCCATTCGGGTGATATAACGACTGCCAAATAAAAAACCAAGAGGGTGGCCGACGTGAGCTAACAGGGTCATATTAGCCCCAGCAGCGACTGTAACGGAGTACATTCCAGTGTACCCAGGTTACATAAAGCGCGACCCGTCACACCTGGTATACTGTAGCCAGGGCTCCTCCAATTCAGTATTAAACGGGATTGCACACTTAAAGTAGCAGTAATAAAAGCCGCAATACCATGCCAAACAATAATTAAAAAGGCCGCAAATACTGCAATTCATTGTTATTCCTTTAAGTGTAACGGGGTACGTAGCCCTAAGTGTACCCTGGTTACACGAAGTGTTACACTTCACACTTCAGGAGTATGACACGTCATACTCCGAGATATTTGGTACAAGGTACCAAGGTCGTTCATTGGTTAAATGACATTGCATTTCTATAGGTAACTAACAGTTTGTATTAAACCCAAACTTAACCTACCTATAAATATACTCAGTTTACAATCTACCTTATTTAGGTCACTTCGCTCTCTTTAATTAAAGAGGGGACCTGTGAACTGCTGTTCACTGAGAGTTTGTATACTCTCGGAAGATAACTTCCTCTAGCGCAAGGTGCTGTGTGACCCCGTCACACTTGGTAGCACTTGTTGGTCAATCCACGCCACCGCGGGTAGACTACCTGAACCTCTCCGAAGTTCGTTGCCATGGATAGGAACAACTTCTCTCCATATGAACGACTCTCAGTTCGAGTCGGTTCGGAAGATGGCAGGCATCTTCGGGATGGAGGCCCTGCAGAGCCTGGTGGTGTCAACACCGGCCGAGCAGCTCGAACGCGTCAATGTGTTCGACGCGTTCGAGCAGGGCCTCATCGCGCATGTGCGGGAGAACCTGCAGGCTCCGGCGGCGGAAGCAAATCCGCCTCACCCGAAGCCAATACGGCTGAAAGGTTAAGCCGTATGAAGGGAAGGAAAGGCGAGAACCTTCACTTCTGGGTCCGAGAAGTAGAGCTCGCGATGGACGCGGCTCTGATCTCGACCGAGCAACTTCGTGTTGCTTTTGCACTCGCCAACCTTAGCGGCCGTGCTAAGAGTTGGGTGGACACACGGGAAGCAATATCCCCTGGATGTTTCACATCCTGGGCTCAGCTGTGCGAACAGCTCCGAGCCGCGTTCCTCCCGGCGAACTACGAGTACCGCCAGCGTTCGCGCTTCCTCTCGTGTAAACAAGGAAGGCGCGAACTGCACGAGTATGTGTAAGAGATACGGGAGCTCACGGCGTCCTTAGTGGGAAACCCACTCAGCGAACACATCAAGATGACTGTGTTCATGGACGGCCTTCGAGTGGGCCCCACACGCACTCAGCTGTTCCGGGTGCAGTCAAGCACCCTTGAAGAGGCAAGTGGCTCTTCAAGAAGAGTACAGTCATCGCCAGGCGCGTACGCCGGCCTCAGCATGGCCTGGGAGTTCCTTGTCGGCTCCCGGTCGAACAAGCCCCAACGGACCAGTTCCCCTTGGAACTCGTGTCCGCCGAACAGCGTGACATCCGCTGCTTCGGCTGCGGGAAGATGGGCCACTTCAAGCGCGACTGTCCCGCGGACAGACTCCGCAGACGGTCCTTCCCCAAGCCCGTCCTCAAGGGTCGCTGGCAGAAGCCAGCATCCCGGGGACAAGGGAACGCCGGGAACCAGTAGGAACGGGGCGCCCTACTGGGGAAGAACTAAGTCTTCGTGATGGGTGCGCGGGTGGCGCGTACCACGGGGACTTAGCCCCTAAGAGTCTTCGCACTCTCGAATCGGCGAAGAGCAGCGGCGGGTTGCTCGTAGTACACGGATATGTACGGGGATACGATCATCCCTTTAGAATCTTGATTGACTCTGGGGTGTCGAAGAATTTCGCACGCCGCCAGACGGTTGCTCGTAACAGCAACAAGTTGTCCGATGCTTTGAGAGAAAGCAAGGGCAACGGGACGGTGTCAGTGCGACTGGCCGACGGGAAGGTCGTCACTGTCCCCAACGTCCAAGTGGATCTGGCCGTCAAGTTTGAAGACTTTGACAGCCTCGAACAGCTCACTGTTCTCGATATGGATCCATATGATATGATCCTGAGCATGCCCTGGCTTGAGAAGCACGAGCCCTGGATCGACTGGGGAGGCAAGGCAATCGGTGCCAGCCGCCCTGCGCAGTCCGACAGAGCATTGGTGAGTCATGTTCCCACCTCTGTCAGGACCCGGGGCGCCCGCATGGGCTGCCTGGGTACCAAAGCATCCGGCAGATGTTTGGGAGTCGTCGACGTATATGACGACTCCGAGGACGTTTTGATGGTGGCAGCGCCCAGACGAGGCGCTGGCCAAGTGGGTAACTTAGGTCCACAAGCGGGTAACTTGGCTCCGCAGACAGCTGCAGCTGTCACGAACACTGAGAACAGCGTGTTCAGAGTGGGTAACAGAGTTTCACTCACGGTCGCCCAGACCTTAACGGAAGAGGAAGACGTCGGATACGCTTCCTGTGTGGGTAACACAGTGCCACACGCGGTCGCCCAGACCTTAACCGAAGAGGAAGGCGTTGAACACGCTTCCTGTGTGGGTACAACAGTACCACACGAGGCCACGAGTGCCTCGGATGTCGTAGCAGCGACATCCCTAGACGTGAGCAGCAAAGCTCCCCGTCACAGACGCCGTCGACAAAGACGCCGCCGCCTCAAGTCGGATCCGAACTTTGTTCCGATCGACGTCGCCTCAAGCGATTCGGAGTCCAGGGGCCGGGCTCCTCCGACAAGGCCGGTGGAAGAGTGTTATCACTTCTTCGATGGCGAGACAGGTTTACCCGTCAAGGCATCTGGTGTCCACTTGGAACCGTTGCCAGAGGTTGCAGAGATACTGAGCCTCGAGGAAATGACGGCTGAGTCTTTCCTGGCCAACCTCAAGGCTGGCGAGATTGCTGAGATGGTACTCATGAGACCTGAGACCACTCAGGAGGAGCTGAACTCCTCCTCTGTCTTGGACGAGAACGTCCTGGAAGACATGAACAAGCAGCGTCAGGCGCGCTTGGGTTCTGAGATTCTCAAGAACCCCAAGGATCCGGTGTATCCTTTGGTGACGGAGTATGCGGACGTGGTGAACAAACACCCACCGACCAAACTCCCACTGGATCGAGGCGTACGGCACGAGATTGATCTCGTGCCCGGCACAAAGTATTGTGTCACGAGGCAATGGCCTCTCCCGCGCGAACAGTGCGAGGTCATTGATGCCTTCTTCGCCGCGAAAGCGAAGGCAGGCATGGTGCGGGAGTCGAAATCCCCGCACTCGACGCCGACTTTCTGCGTTCGTAAGCCGAACGGAAAGTGGCGTCTGGTTCACGCTTATAACAAGCTGAACAACGCAACGGTGCCGGCCCAAACACCGATCCCACGAAAGGATGTGTTGTTGAACAACATGGCCGGAAGCGTACTGTACAGTGCGCTGGATTTGGTAGACGGATACTACCAAATCCTGATGCGAGAGAGTGACATCCCGCTCACCGCGGTAAGCACTCCAAGCGGCATGCTTTGGGAGTGGCTCGTCATGCCGCAGGGCTTGTCTAACGCCCCGGCGACGTTCAATCGCCTGGTGACGCAATTGTTCCGCCCTTTGCGTACCTTCGTACAGACGTACTTCGACGACATTTTCGTCCATAGCCGTGCCGAGGGAGGCAAGACGGCCATGGAGGTGCATCTAGGACACCTCCGTCGAGTGTTGAACGTGATGCGAGCGAACAAGCTCTACGCCAACATCGACAAGTGTGTTTTCGCGTCACCAGAGATCAAAGTTCTCGGTTGCTTCGTAAGCAACGTGGGCGTTCGGGCTGACCCAGACAAGGTCAAGGCCATAGCAGCATGGCCGACGCCCCGATCCCAGAAGGATCTTCGAAAGTGGTTGGGCTTGGCCAACTACCTTCACAAGTACAGCGCAGGGTACGCGGGCTTCGCTAAGCCCTTGTCGAGTCTCTTTCAGAATGACGTCGACTTGCGCTGAAAACAAGAGCACCAGGATGCTTTTGACAGCATCAAGGCCAGTCTCCAAGAGGCCCTTGTCCTGGCTCTGCCGGACGAGACGAAGCCGTTTAGCGTCGTCTGCGATGCCTCCGATTACGCCATCGGGTGTGCATTGCTGCAGGACGACACGGCTGGACAGGAACGAGTCATCTCGTTCCAGTCCCGGCAGCTCAAAGCCGCCGAGCGGAGCTACCCTGTCCATGACAAGGGGCTCCTGGCAATGAAATATGCCCTTGTGAAGTTCCGTGTTCACCTTCTGGGCTCTAGGCCCTTTGTGATCTACACAGACCACGCGTCCTTGAGGACGGCGACTAACTCGCGTCACCTCTCCCAAAGCATGGCGAGGTGGCTGTCCTTCCTCGCGGAATACAACTTCCGCGTCGAATACAAGCCGGGCAAGCTCAACGTGCTTGCGGACGCCCTCTCTCGGCGTCCCGACTATGAGTTGGCCCACATCACGCGGGTGGCAACGGATCTATATGATCGGATACGCATGGCGTATCGGGACGATGAGGCTGTCGCGCCTATCGTCAAGTTCCTTAAGGCCGGAACGAGCGCGAAGTCCGACTGGCTCTCGTCGCGAAAGCGCTCACGGCTCCACCGATATGAGTTGAAGGAGGGCCTCCTCTATTATCGGGTGGAGCCCACTGATCCTCCGCGGGTGGTCGTACCCAACGACGAGGATCTGAAGTTCGATATCCTCGCGGAGGTGCACGACGTGCCCTCCAGCGGCCCTTGGGCCGCGAGAAGACCTTTCTGTCGGTCTCTCAGTCCTTCTGGTGGACCCACATGTACAAGTGTGTCGCCCGGTACGTTAAGACATGCGAAACATGTCAGCGGGTCAAATCCCGCAGGGCACTCTTCGGCTCCACTACAGAGCCTGCCCGTACCGGCTGACTGTTGGAAGTCGATGAGTCTTGACTTCATCTTTGGGCTTCCCGCCGACGGACACGGCAACACCGGAAGTTTGGTGTTCGTGTGTCGGCTAAGCAAGATGGTACATCTTGCTCCGGTTCTTGTCACTGCTACGGGCGAACAAACCGCAAGGTTGTTCGTCGATGGCGTGTCCCGCTATCACGGTCTCCCGGGGACGATTGTCTCGAGCCGAGACCCGCGGTTCACTGCTGCGTTTTGCAAAACGCTGCTCCTTTTACTGGGAACACGTCTGGTCTGCAGATGTCCACTACGGACCATCTGCAGACCGACGGCCAAACAGAGCGCGTCAATCGAGTGCTCGAGGACACTCTGCGCAGTGTGTGCGCGGCAGCCACCACGTACGTGGTCGACGCAGCTCCCAGTTGTTGAAGTTTGCGCTCAACAACGCGGTGCACGCGTCCAACGGAGTTCACGCCGGTTCTACTTGGAACGG
>NW_003303528.1:61006-62722 GCF_000142945.1 Phytophthora infestans T30-4 | reverse complement strand
CACACCGAGCAGCCTCCAAGTTATCGCCGAGCAACTGTTCTTTCTGGACACAGGCTCGTTCATAGATGCCCCTAGAGATGTGTCCGCGCACACAGGCACGAGAAGCGACGAGAGGCTCTCAGAAGAAGATCACACCCAGAGCTCTCCTCTCGAGAGCAATATCCTCTCGAGATGATAGCACATCTCTGGCTGACGGGTGCCGCCACCGAGACCCCACGCACACGCTCTGCAGCTTGGAAATCCTCCTGCTGCTGTGCGAGATCATTCGAGAGCTCTCGGGGCTCACAGATATAGCACTCCTCTTCCTCTTCTTCCTCCTTCTCCTCCTCTTCATACGAGGAGTCGAAGATACTCCGATAGGAGCGACGAGTCTCCTTTTCCTCGCGGAGTGGAGACTTAGAGGCAGTACGCCTCTTTGAGGGCTTGGGGCTTCGGCTTTGGAGGCCTTAGCACGCGCAAGACCCTCGGCAAGCGAACGACGTTTGCGAGGATTCCCTTCCTCATCCCCACCGGCTTTGGGAGTGCCCTTAGCCTTAACGGCCGGACTCTCAGAGCGCACAGAGGTCTAGGACTGTGATCACCTTGATCACTAGCGGACGACTGCACGCTGTCATCTTTGTGTTCACTGGGCACTGGGCTGTGCCCTCCCACAGAGCCCGCAGGAGCATCATGAGTGCTCTCGAACTCGGCATCGTCCTCACTGCCCGAGTTGAACTCATGTTCTACGAACCGAGGGTTCGGACGATTGTCTGAAGACGAGGGCGACGGACTGCGGCGCCTGCTTGCGCGCTTGTCCGCAGCCGCGTCACCCGAGGATCCGATCGCCTCGGAGGCCACCTGAGTAGCCTCCTTGAGTGCAGAGCCTTTGCCGTGAGGCTTAGTGCTCTTGGCCTGCGCCTTACCGGCTGCAGCCTTGGAGCGTGTCTTAGCACCGCTCTTAGCAGTGCCACGAGGCATGTTAACGGTCGAAGTGGAGACCTTGACGAAGAGCGCACAGGTTGCCGCTCGAGGCTCTAACTGTAAAGTGAGCCTCCGCCGCGCTCGCGCGGCCGAGTCGATGGTTTTCGACTTTGAGAATGAGAGTTTGTGACGAACACCTCTTCATTATGATTGGTCGGTAAACCGAACCTAAGTGGGGGAGGATGTAACGGGGTACGTAGCCCTAAGTGTACCCTGGTTACATGAAGTGTTACACTTCACACTTCAGGAGTATGACACGTCATACTCCGAGATATTTGGTACAAGGTACCAAGGTCGTTCATTGGTTAAATGACATTGCATTTCTATAGGTAACTAACAGTTTGTATTAAACCCAAACTTAACCTACCTATAAATATACTCAGTTTACAATCTACCTTATTTAGGTCACTTCGCTCTCTTTAATTAAAGAGGGGACCTGTGAACTGCCGTTCACTGAGAGTTTGTATACTCTCGGAAGATAACTTCCTCTAGCGCAAGGTGCTGTGTGACCCCGTTACATTAAGTCTGAAGCTAGCGTCGTTACGTCCCACATGTTTCTGTTAGCACGAAGAAACATTATAAGCTCAAAGCTAGCAGGCAACATTGAAGTACGCTGCGGGGTCAGCACCAATTTGCACTGCGAGAAAAGCCGCTCGCATGTATTTGACGTCGGGGGTAGCTGCTTCAAGAGCAAGCTATAGGCAGCACGCCCACCATGCTTCTCTCTTTTACCTCGCCCTGTGCGAAGAATCAGAG
>NW_003303528.1:46204-49472 GCF_000142945.1 Phytophthora infestans T30-4 | reverse complement strand
AACCATAGGTAGCGCTCGAGATCTGTTAACAGGTCGTCGACTAGCGGCATTGCATACTCCATGATCGCGGTGATAGCATTCACCATCTTGTAATCAATGCAGACCGGATGTCCAGCCCGTTCTTTTTCATCACAATCACGATCGGCGATGCCCATGGACTGTCTGAAAAGACGATCAGTCCTGCACGCAATAAAGCGCGCAGCAGCTCGTACAGCTTGCCGAGAAATCGCAGCGGCTAACTATGTTAAAAGATAGCGAAATAGCGTGAATTAGACTTGGTTTAAGTATGTTAAAGAGAGCGGAATAGCATGAAATAGACTTGGTTTAACTATGTTAAAAGAGAGCGAAATAGCATGAAATAGACTTGGTTTAAGTATGTTAAAAGAGAGCGAAATAGCGTGAATTAGACTTGGTTTAAGTATGTTAAAGAGAGCAGAATAGCGCGAATTAGACTTGGTTTAAGTATGTTAGAGAGAGCAGAGTAGCGTGAATTAGACTTGGTTTAAGTATGTTAAAGAGAGCAGAATAGCGCGAATTAGACTTGGTTTAAGTATGTTAGAGAGAGCAGAGTAGCGTGAATTAGACTTAGTTTAAGTATGTAAAGAGAGCGGAATAGCGTGAATTAGACTAGGATAAAGTATGCAAAATGAAGCTGAGGACTTTGTGAAAAAATGCGAAGTTGTTTGCTGTTCTAATTGTATGGGTTTGGAGATGTTTTTGGCTTGGATTAATAACAGGCAGGAAGCGCGAGGAAACGCAGCGAATATGGACGCGTACGCGGAAGGTGACGGCGGAGGAAGCGCGGATATGGAGGTGAAAATGGTGAAGGTGATGGCGCGAGGAAGGTGACGGCGCATGGGTGTGAATATGGAGGTGATGAAAGGTGACGGGAGGAAACGCATGATGTATATGACAAGGTGGTGTCGTACTTAAGCGGAGCGCGCGCTGTGCATGTATGAAGGTGTCGAAGGTGTTCATATTGCCTAAGACGCGTACGTGCACATGTCATGTCGCATAGGAAGCGTAGGTATGGTTGTGCAAGTCGTAAATGGCCACTTTGGTGGTTTAACATTGTTTCCAGGCCGCGTATGCGCAAATATGGGGTGCGGCGGCTATCTGCACTGCTGTGTATGAAGGTGTCGGTCTGTGTGGGGTTCCTATCGGAGAGAATACGTATGCTGCGTTGTAGGAGTGAGCTGCTGGCCACACGTTTGTATTGGAGTGCGCCACACCACCCCCCTTTTTGTTTTGTTACTATATAAAGTGTAGCCATCCACCCAGCCAATTCTGAGGGCCAGAAGGGGTATTGGGTGTAATGGGCCCAACTCCAATTACATAAGTAGGTAGATATTTCTTTAGTTATTACATAAGTAGGTAAAGTGGCACACGGGTAGCGTGTGCCAAAGTGTCATCATCTGATTGGTTGATAGTGAGGAGCCAGACTCACTTATTGACCAATCAGATATAGACGTGTGTTTGAGTGGTTCACACGAGGCCAGGGGTAGCCGCCCTGGTCCTAAATAAATCAGAGTTGAATTTGACACAAACCTAAGACTTGGTTTTATTATTGCGAGCTTCCTCCGCACTATAGTGTAAGCTAGTAACGGTATCTCTTACACCGTTACACCTGGTAGCACTTAGTAGTCCTTCCAACGACCAAGTCTACGATGAGCCAAGTCCAGATCTCCGGGGCGACCTTGGAGCATGCTGCATTCCCCCATCTCACTCGCGTGGAGTGGGAAGCGCTTCACCGCCTCGTGGCGGTGTCCGGAGACGCTGTCGTCGCATCGCTGCTGAGCTCAGCGACGCCCGACCAGCAACGTCTTGCAGCACAAGAGTTCATGGAACGCGAGCTCGCCGATGCGAATCGGCGGGTGTCAACTCCCTCGCGTCCATCCCAGAATGACGTCGTCAAGATGGAGACGTCTACGTATTCTGGCGCCGGTGAAAACCGGCTTCCGCTAAACCGGTGGTTCCGCAATATCGACATCGCTATCGCCTCGCGACGCATCGAGGCGTCATCGGCCAAGATGAACTTCCTCCTCTCCCGGTTAACCGGGAAGGCCAAAGAATGGGCCCTCGGGAAGCTGGTTGTCGACCCCGAGGCTTTCCCGACTCTGGAAACTCTCCAGAGCGACTTGCGCCTCGCGTTCGAGCCCCCGCAAGATGAGTCTCGCGTTCGCGCAGAGTTCTTCTCTCTGCGGCAAGGGCATATGTCCATGCGTGATTACGTCCAGAAGACGCGACATCTGGCGTCATGCATCGTGACCAAGCCAATCGACATGGCCTCGCAAGTCCACGTATTGTGTTCGGCATGCGCAAGGGTATGACCCGCTACTGCCTCACCAGAGCTGAGCCCTCCTCTCTCGAGGAGGCGTTTGCACTCGCGATTCGCGAGGATTACATGGTAGCTGCATCGTACGCCGCAGCCATACCTGCGGAAGCCCGGGAGTCTACCCCCGAGCCCATGGAGATCGACGCCATCAACGCGTCGAGCAATCGACGTCGCGGGTCCTACCGCGGCAGCGCTGGGCGAATCAATCGCTCCCTCATTTGCTTCCGCTGTGGGAAGAAGGGTCATCGCGCGGGGGAGTGCCGCGCGCCAGCTCCCGTCGTCTCTCACGTCGACGCGGAACACTCCTCGGTCGCTCATTCAAAAAACGGCCAGGACCAGTAGGTGCGGGGCGCCCTAATGGGTTTTACGGAAGGACCGGCCCTTCGGGGGGAGGCCAACTCTGAGCCCCTCCGGGTGTCAAGGCACACAAAATGCCAACTAACCGGGGGGGACTCGAGACCGAAATGTGCACCCTCCGGCCCCGGTCCCGGGAAGAGAGGGGGCCTCGTGAGTCAGAGAGAAAGAAAACTCCTCTCGCACCCCGTGGGTGGAATATACAAAAAAGGCACGTCCAGGTTGGGGCGGGCCCGACCCAGAGCATCCCCAAAGAAGGAAGAGCCCCACCTTTACAAAGGTGCCGTCTTATTTCACTTTTTTAAGGTTTACAAAAGGAAAAAATTTGGGTCAAAATAAAATTAGGTTTTGGGGGGCGGGGGTTTCCAGCGTGGGCGTGTAGGCAGAATGATTTGTTTTTTTTTGGTCGGGGGGATTTGGAATGGGGGGGCGGAGCACCCTTCTGGGGGGCCCGACCGACGGTTTTATTAAGCTATAAAAGCTTCTAGCGCCATGCAATTTCTGTGTGCAATTGGCGATCACAAGGTTGTGGGTGTTTTGGTGCTAAAACACACCCCGAGGGAAAGATTAAGGTAAACA
>NW_003303528.1:43258-45074 GCF_000142945.1 Phytophthora infestans T30-4 | reverse complement strand
CCCGCGCAGACTCCGATCCCTCGGAAGGATATGGTAGTGGACTCCATGGCTGGCAGCGTCATCTACAGCGCCATCGACCTGACCGATGGATTCTATCAGATCCTGATGAGAACATCTGATGTACCTCTCACCGCCGTAAGTACACCGAGCGGGATGCTCTGGGAGTGGCTCGTGATGCCACAGGGCCTCAAGAACGCGCCTGCCACCTTCAATCGCATGGTCTCCCATGTGCTTCGCCCGCTTCGAGACTTCGCGCCGAGTTACTTCGACGACATCTTCGTGCACAGCCGCGCTGAGGGCAACCTCAGTGCCGTGGACGTACATCTGAAACACCTGAGACAAGTCTTCCAGGTGATGCGAGAGAACAAGCTCTACGCAAACCTGAAGAAATGTGTCTTCTGCGCACCGGAGATTCCGGTGTTGGGATGCTACGTGAGCAAGAACGGTGTACGCGCGGACCCTGAGAAGGTATCGTCTATCTGTGCTTGGCCAACACCGACAAGCCCCACTGAGTTGCGTCAGTGGCTTGGTATGGCCAATTACTTGCACAAGTACACGAAGAATTACGCTGGATTGATCCAGCCGCTGTCCTCGCTGCTGAAGAAGGACGTGATCTGGGAGTGGAAATCGGACCACCAAGCTGCATTCGACTCGGTGAAGAAGAGCTTGGCGTCTGCGCCGATACTGAAGCTTGCTGATGACTCAAAGCCATTCCACGTCGTCTGCGACGCGAGCGATTTTGCCATCGGCTGTGCGCTGATGCAGTTCGACGATGACGAACACGAACGCGTTATCAGCTATCAGTCGCGCCAACTGAAGCCAGCCGAGAAGAATTACCCAGTCCACGACAAGGAGCTCCTGGCAATGCGGTACGCTCTGATCAAATTCAGAGTGTACTTGCTCGGTGAACAGTCATTTGCGGTTTACACTGATCACGCATCGCTGCGGACAGCGATGAAGAGCCCTCACTTGTCGCAACGGATGGCCCGTTGGCTGTCATTCTTCTCCGAGTACAACTTCGTTGTTCACTACAAGCCGGGCAAGAATAACATTCTCGCCGACGCGCTGTCTCGGCGTCCGGACTACGATCCCCGTGAGGCGCTAGGACATCAGCTCGCTGATGAGGACGACGACGAATGTGCGGTCTGCGTGTCGTCAGGCATCAACTTGACGTTGACCACGCCCACGCTCCCGCTGGGCGACGAGATTGCTACAGCGTACGCTGATGACCCTATATACGGCGCCATCATGAAGCACCTGCGTGCTCCTAGTAGTGACACGCTAAGTGCCCTGTCCAAGACCACGCGGAATCAGATCGATCGATATCGACTGGACGGTAATCTGCTCAAGTACAGCATCGACAGGCTCGATGGACCTCGAGTCGTCGTCCCAAACGACGCTGATCTACGTGCGCGCATAATCCACGAGTATCATGACGCCCCGACTGGAGGACATCTCGGTCGCGAGAAGACGTACGCGGCTCTGTCGAGAGACTTCTATTGGCCGCACATGTACAAGTGGGTACGCAAGTGGGTCCGCACATGTGAAACTTGCCAGCGAGTCAAACCGTCTTCGACGTCTCAGGCCCCATTGCGCCCTCTTCCGGTCGCCACGGAAGCCTGGCGCTCCATTTCGATGGACTTCATCTTCGGTCTTTCCGCCCGATACAGCCGGGCGCACGGGTGTACTTTGTGTTCGTCGATCGTTTCAGCAAAATGGTCCATCTCGTTCCGGTGGCGGGCCTCCCATCACCGCGGAAGAGTCCGCGGCCCCACTTCGTCGACGTGAATATTTCGTCACCACGGCCTGCCGGAGT
>NW_003303528.1:26168-42096 GCF_000142945.1 Phytophthora infestans T30-4 | reverse complement strand
GCATTCGTCGGGCGACCAGCCCGACGAGCCTGACGCGCTAGAAGCCGTCAGCTCCTGGCGCCCGCTCTCGCGTACGATCTCCCTGCTGGGCAGAGCCAAGCACATGCGTCTCCAATCCTCGTAGGCGAGATAACAGCTCCCGATTCGACTGACGAAGCTCCGACGCGATCTGCTCAGCCCGCCAGGCACGATCTTCCGCCCGCTCAGCCCCAACCTGAGCGTCCAACGCGCGGTTCGAAGCTGCCTCCATCTCGCCCTGAACGTACAGGGCGTACGCCGTATCATCGTGAAGGCCCACCACCGATAATTGACTTGGTGGGTGATGCGCGCTGGATTGTGGAGCGTATCGTTGACCACGAAGATCCCCACAGATCGACCGCTCAACGAAACGTCCGTAGTCGTGTTCATCGCGCGGTTCCGACCGCGCGCGGCTACTTGGTACGTTGGCTCGGTTATCCCCCAGAACATGATACGTGGGAGCCCCGCGCCAACCTTCTCCGCGACGCTCCGGACGTGCGCCATGAGTATGAGATCATGCTGCTTTGAGAAGAAGATTCCGCGGGTCACCCCGCGGAGACCGTGAACGAGATCGAGAACGGCCACAAGAACGACCCGCACGAGGAGGCGACAACGACGCCGCGCTCCGACGCGTGCAACGTCGGCGTGAGCCGCCGCGATTAGCCGCCTGATCCATACTGGACAGGAGTGTGCTCGTACTTCCCGATCCATCCCGACTCCTCTCCGCTGAGTGGCCGCTCAGCGAGATGTTTCCTCCATTCGCGTTGAGTCGGACGGGTTGAAGTACCACAGGACTCACATCCCTCTCTCACGTGCACGAAGCAGAGTCGGTCCACATCCCATGCGTTGTTGCAGACCTTCACGCGTAGCTCTCCAATCGAATGATCCGCGAGGATCTCCTCGCGATACGTCAACCAGTCGACAAAACTTTCTCCAGCACGCGACATCCGGTTCCATCGCCGGATGAAGGCACACCAGGAGCGACGAAGTCCCTCACGATCAGCGCCTTCAATGTATTTCTTCCGCGTCGCGCGGAAGCGACGAAAGTGGCTTTTCATAGTGTCGAGCGTATCCGGATTCTCCGCTCCTGACAAGTCGTACAGGTCCCAGGGAACCAGGGCGTCGTCCATCACGCGCGACCGCGTGCTTCCGGCGCTGATCCTCGTGACTGTCGGCTCCGCCGGTGTCTCGGCTGTCTGGGTTACCGCCGCCGTTAGTGTGTCGATGCTTGCTGCTGTCACCAGCGTCGCGCTGGTGCTAATGTCCGTTGACTGCGTCGTGTTGTCCTCGGCCATCTTCGCCGTTGGGTTTTCGAGTTTTCTTCAATTGTGTTCCGTGCGCTTATGTTGCGTAAGCGCAACTTAGAGAGGAGGGTGATGTAATGGGCCCAACTCCAATTACAGAAGTAGGTAGATATTTCTTTAGTTATTACATAAGTAGGTAAAGTGGCACACGGGTAGCGTGTGCCAAGGTGTCATCATCTGATTGGTTGATAGTGAGGAGCCAGACTCACTTATTGACCAATCAGATATAGACATGTGTTTGAGTGGTTCACACGAGGCCAGGGGTAGCCGCCCTGGTCCTAAATAAATCAGAGTTGAATTTGAAACAAACCTAAGACTTGGTTTTATTATTGCGAGCTTCCTCCGCATTACAGTGTAAGCTAGTAACGGTATCTCTTACCCCGTTACAGGCGAGATTGCTGAGATGGTGCTCATGAGACCTGAGACCACTCGGGAGGAGCTGAACTCCTCCTCTGTCTTGGACGAGAACGTCCTGGAAGGCCTAAACAAGCAGCGTCAGACGCGCTTGGGTTCTGAGATCCTTAAGAACCCCAAGGATCCGGTGTATCCTTTGGTGACGAAGTATGCGGACGTGGTGAACAAACACCCACCGACCCACCTCCCACCGGATCGAGGCGTACGGCATGAGATTGATCTCGTGCCCGGCACAAAGTATTGTGTCACGAGGCAATGGCCTCTCCCGCGCGAACAGTGCGAGGTCATTGATGCCTTCTTCGCCGCGAAAGCGAAGGCAGGCATGGTGCGGGAGTCGAAATCCCCGCACTCGACGCCAACTTCTGCGTTCGGAAGCCGAACGGAAAGTGGCGTCTGGTTCACGCTTATAACAAGCTGAACAACGCAACGGTGCCGGCCCAAACACCAATCCCACGAAAGGATGTGTTGCTGAACAACATGGCCCGGAGCGTACTGTACAGTGCGCTGGATTTGGTAGACGGATACTACCAAATCCTGATGCGAGAGAGCGACATCCCGCTCACTTAGGTAAGCACTCCAAGCGGCATGCTTTGGGAGTGGCTCGTCATGCCGCAGGGCTTGCCTAAAGCCCCAGCGACGTTCAATCGCCTGGTGACGCAATTGTTCCGCCCTTTGCGTACCTTCGTACAGACGTACTTCGACGACATTTTCGTCCATAGCCGTGCCGAGGGAGGCAAGACGGCCATGGAGGTGCATCTAGGACACCTCCGTCGAGTGTTGGACGTGATGCGAGCGAACAAGCTCTACGCCAACATCGACAAGTGCGTTTTCGCGTCACCAGAGATCAAAGTTCTCGGTTGCTTCTTAAGCAACGTGGGCGTTCGGGCTGACCCAGACAAGGTCAAGGCCATAGCAGCATGGCCGACGCCCCGATCCCAGAAGGATCTTCGAAAGTGGTTGGGTTTGGCCAACTACCTTCACAAGTACAGCGCTGGGTACGCGGGCTTCGCTAAGCCCTTGTCGAGCCTCCTTCAGAAGGACGTCGACTGGCGCTGGGAGCAAGAGCACCAGGATGCTTTTGACAGCATCAAGGCCAGTCTCCAAGAGGCCCCTGTCCTGGCTCTGCCGGACGAGACGAAGCCGTTTAGCGTCGTCTGCGATGCCTCCGATTACGCCATCGGGTGTGCATTGCTGCAGGACGACACGGCTGGACAGGAACGAGTCATCTCATTCCAGTCCCGGCAGCTCAAAGCCGCCGAGCGGAACTACCCTGTCCATGACAAGGGGCTCCTGGCAATGAAATATGCCCTTGTGAAGTTCCGTGTTCACCTTCTGGGCTCTACGCCCTTTGTGATCTACACAGACCACGCGTCCTTGAGGACGGCGACTAACTCGCGTCACCTCTCCCAAAGCATGGCGAGGTGGCTGTCCTTCTTCGCGGAATACAACTTCCGCGTCGAATACAAGCCGGGCAAGCTCAACGTGCTTGCGGACGCCCTCTCTCGGCGTCCCGACTATGAGCTGGCCCACATCACGCGGGTGGCAACGGATCTATATGATCGGATACGCATGGCGTATCGAGACGATGAGGCTGTCGCGCCTATCGTCAAGTTCCTTAAGGCCGGAACGAGCGCGAAGTCCGACTGGCTCTCGTCGCGACAGCGCTCACAGCTCCACCGATATGAGTTGAAGGAGGGCCTCCTCTATTATCGGGTGGAGCCCACTGATCCTCCACGGGTGGTCGTACCCAACGACGAGGAGCTGAAGTTCGTTATCCTCGAGTAGGCGCACGACGCGCCTGCCAGCGGCCACTTGGGCCGCGAGAAGACCTTTCTGTCGGTCTCTCAGGCCTTCTGGTGGACCCACATGTACAAGTGAATCGCCCGGTACGTTAAGACATGTGAAACATGTCAGCGGGTCAAACCCGCAGGGCACTCTTCGGCTCCACTACAGAGCCTGCCCGTACCGGCTGATTGTTGGAAGTCGATGAGTCTTGACTTCATCTTTGGGCTTCCCGCCGACGGACACGGCAACACCGGAATTTTGGTGTTCGTGTGTCGGCTGAGCAAGATGGTACATCTTGCTCCGGTTCCCGTTACTCTTACGGGCGAACAAACCGCAACGTTGTTCGTCGATAACGTGTTCCGCTATCACGGTCTCCCGGAGACGATTGTCTCGGACCAAGACCCGCGGTTCACTGCTGCGTTTTGTAAAACGCTGTTCCCTTTACTGGGAACTCGTCTGCAGATGTCCACTGCGGATCATCCGCAGACAGACGGCCAAACAGAGCGCGTCAATCGAGTGCTCGAGGACACTCTGCGCAGTGTGTGCGCGGCAGCGCCACGTACGTGGTCGACGCAGCTTCCAGTTGTTGAGTTTGCGCTCAACAACGCGGTGCACGCGTCCACGGGGTTCACGCCGTTCTACTTGAACGGCTTCCGCCACCCCAGAGTGCCTCTCACTCTTCGAGGAAACACTGACTCCTCTATTCTAAGTGGGGGAGAGGCTCGGAAAGCCCTTTCCTCCCAGGTCTCGGATGTGAGGCCAGTTTCGCTGCGGAAACAGGTGGAATCCTTTATGGATACCAAGCTGAACATTGTCAGCAGGGTCCGCGATGCCATGGCAGCGGCCCAGGATAGACAAAAGGAGTACTCAGACAAACATGGAAGAGGAAACTTAAGTGTATTTAAAGTGGGGGACTTAGTGCTATTAGACACGAGGAACCTACCGCTAGACACTGTCAGCTCTGTCGGCAGCAACAAGCTGAAGCACCGCTTCATCGGACCACTTGCAGTCCTGGTCAGTCATGGTGCGTCGTACACCATCGACCTGCCAAAGTCAATGATGACGCACCCGACGTTCTATGTTGGACGTCTTAAGCGGTACTTTGATCGGCAGGGGGTTGATGACTCGCAGACCCACCTTGACCCAGCTCCTCGAAACGAGGGCCGGTCACAAACGTCGACGAGGGCGTCGGAGCAGGCACCCAAGCCTCGGTCGGAACGGCAAGGCTGCGGTCAAGCCCGTACGCCGGAGGGGCCCCGTATGAAGGGACCCCGGAGCCATACGCTGGGTACGCTGAGTACGCCGGGTACGCACCATACGCGTACGTCTGGGAGTGTACCGCAGGCGGCTCCGGACGTGGCAGCAGAGCCTTGATCCGTCGGATCATGCGAAAGGCCTCGTTCAGATCGGATGAAGAGTCCCGGCGATCCACCCGCAGATGCAGGCTCGCGACCTCTCGCTCCAACTGGTCCAGGCGGCCCGCAAGACGAGCGAGCTCGCCCTGATTCCCGGCCTGAGCGGCAGCATTACCGCCAGTCCCAAGGCCAAGTGCAATCTCAAGCACGAGGACACGTTGACGGAGGCGGTCAACCTAAGGCCCTGTGTCGGACCCACGGCCGGACCACTCGGACAAGAGTGGCGTTCGGGAGGCACCGAGTACTCGTACTCGTACGAGAGCACCTCCGACCCGGCTTGACCGGAATGGAGAAGGTCACTTCCACGTGGAGTGGATCCTCCAGGAGCAACGGCGTCGCGGTAAGCGACAGCTCCTCGTGAAGTGGAGGGGTTATGCCTACTCCGAGAACTCGTGAGAGCCGATTGAACGGCTCCTGATTGACTGCCCGAAGGCTGTCGCAATCTGGGAACAGAAGCGGCAGCAGCTTCATAAGTAGTCCGGGGCTTTTTGCCCGAACGGGGTACGGTCGATGAATACATACCGTACCCGCGCTCATCGTGAGCGCTAGAAGCCGCGCGCTTCAGGATGTCCCTTGGCAGCATACGCTTGCTGATCAAGTGGGCAAACCTCACACGAAGATCACGCTGGTCCAGGATGTGGGACAGCTGCTGATCTTCATGGAGTTCCCATAACTCCGTGGGCGAGTACTTGAGAGTCTCCACCCACGCCCAGAACACGTCCTCACAAGAACTCCATGTGGGACAGTTCTCGGGCATAACCCAGGGGTATCCCCAAAGAGGATAGAGACCACCCCGGGTCTCGGGCTTCTTACGACAAGTCGTGAAGTCATTAAGGGGAATGCGGTGTGGTGCGAGAAGCTCACACCGAGCAGCCTCCAAGTTGTCAACGAACAACTGTTCTTTCTGAACAAGGGCACGTTCGTAGATGCCCCCAGAAGTGTGGCCGCCCACAAGGCCACGGGGAGCGACGCGAAGCTCTAAGAAGAGGTCAGCCCCAGAGCTCTCCTCGGGAGGCCAATACCCTCTTGAGTTGATGGCAGCTCCCTGGCTGACGGGTGCCACCACCGAACCCCCACGCACATGCTGGGCAGCTTGGAAATCCTCCTGCTGCTGGTCGAGGTCATTCGAGACCTCCCGGGGCTCAGCGATAGCACCCTCCTCCTCCTCTTCTTCCTCCTTCTCCTCCTCTTCATCCGAGGAGTCGAAGATACTCTGATAGGGGTGTTGTGTCTCCTTCTCCTCGCGGAGTGGAGACTTAGAGGCTGTACGCTTCTTTGAGGGCTTGGCGCCTTCGGCTTTAGAGGCCTTAGCGCGCGCAAGACCCTCGGCAAGCGAGAGACGTTTGCGAGGACTCCCTTCCTCATCGCCACCGGCTTTGGGAGTGCCCTTAGCCTTAACGGCCGGACTCTCAGAGCGCACAGAGGTCCTGGGACTGTGATCACCGTGATCACTAGCGGACGACTGCACGCTGTCTTCTTTGTGCTCACTGGGCACTGGGCTGTGCCCTCCCACAGAGCCCGCAGGAGCATCATGAGTGCTCTCGGACTCGGCATCGTCCTCACTGCCCGAGTTGAACTCACGTTCTACGAACCGAGGGTTCGGACGATTGTCTGAAGACGAGGGCGACGGACTGCGGCGCCTGCTTGCGCGCTTGTCCGCAGCCGCGTCACCCGAGGATCCGATCGCCTCGAAGGACACCTGGATTGCCTCCTTAAGTGCCGAGCCTTTGCCGTGAGGCTTAGTGCTCTTGGCTTGCGCCTTACCGGCAGCAGCCTTGGAGCGTGTCTTAGCACCGCTCTTTGCTGTACCACGAGGCATGGTAACGGTCGAATTGGAGGCCGAGACGAAGAGCGCACAGGCTGCTGCTCGAGGCTCTAACTGTGAAGTGAGCCTCCACCGCGCTCGCGCGGCCAAGTCGATGGTTTTCGACTTTGAGAATGAGAGTTTGTGACGAACACCTCTTCATTATGATTGGTCGGTAAACCGAACCTAAGTGGGGAAGGATGTAACGGGGTACGTAGCACTAAGTGTACCCTGGTTACATGAAGTGTGACACTTCACACTTCAGGAGTATGACATGTCATACTCCGGGATATTTGGTACAAGGTACCAAGGTCATTCAAAACCAACCATTGGTTAAATGACATTGCATTTCTATAGGTAACTGATAGTTTGTATTAACCTCAAACTTAACCTACCTATAAATATACTCAGTTTACAATCTACCTTATTTAGGTCACTTCGCTCTCTTTAATTAAAGAGGGGACCTGTGAACTGCCGTTCACTGAGAGTTTGTATACTCTCGGAAGATAACTTCCTCTAGCGCAAGGTGCTGTGTGACCCCGTCACAGCTTGCCATTTCACAATTTTCAGCATCTTTAACACCAGACACTCCCCATTTCCAAGCCGCATGACCAACGCAGCCGACTCAGCTGGGGCCACTTCGAGGCCAAACCTAGCGAACCGAGAACGCCAGGATGTCGTCCTCTTCATCCTCATGCACAGCGTGCGGGGGGAAACCTGACTGGGTTGCTTGACCCGTGCATCTGACCATTTTGGCGTCGACAACAGCACAATTAGCCGTGTTTGGTCCGCTCCGCACTGCTGGAGCAGATAGCCGACGTCCCTTTCAGACGCCGCATGACCCAAGACAGTTTAGCAAAAGAGGTGGGTGTGTCTCGTTCGGTCATTCGCGACGCGCTAAAGGAAGGTAAGCTGCTGCGGCACTTAAAGGTGTGGATAGTACAATGTTGCACTTATTTCGTCCCGGAGGAAGTATGTAGTATGACGGGTGGGTGGGTCGTTCTTTTTTTTTCAGAACCCAAATAAATCAAAATCCATTTTGAGAATACCGCACAGCATGTGGCGCCCCTGGCAGCGTACTTCACTTCCTGCGGCGGCGCTGGCTGCCGGCCTGTCAACCATTTCGTACTCGACTCTCAGCGAGCCGGTGCCCCCACCATCCGCCTTCCCGCTGGTCACACCACCTCCCTCTGCTTCCACGCCGGGCGGTGACAAACTCCGCCTCGCTCGCCGCTTTACGCGCCGTAAGCAGACCAAGCATCATCGCTACGTGATTGTGGGCTCGGGTACGGCCGCCAACGCCGCCATCGAGGCTATCCGCCAAGAGGATGCCAGCGCCGACATTCTCGTGCTCAGCGACGAGAACGCGTTACCCCGTCTCGACTATGGCTCGCAGCAGCCCGACGATGAAGAAACCGAAGCTGACGAGCCGCCGCTAGCACCCGCGTTGCTGGAGAGCTACAACGAATGGCGTCGTCACTTAAGCGCGCGCTTCGAAGATGATGCAGCCTCGTCCGTTGGGCCTCCGCCGCTCACGCTGCTGCTGGACAAGCGGCCGCTTGAGTTCGACGTGGAAAAGAATCGCGTATTACTTGGAGACGGCACTGAAGTCCGCTATGAGCGCTGCCTCGTGGCGTCAGCTGGCCGGCCTCGACATTTCTACGTTCTGGACAGCGATCGCGTGTCGTACGCGCTCAAAGACCGCGTCAACACATGCACGACACGCGCGGACTTCGTGCGGTTAGACCAACTGGCAGCCGGAGGGTCCGAGGAAGGTGGTGGAAATGTGCAGAGCGTGCTGGTCATCGGCGCGGGCTTTCTTGGCTGTGAAGTGGCCTGCGCGTTGGCTACAGACCCTCGGAACGACCACATTAAGACCCAATTGGTGTTCGTGGAACAGGCACCCGCTGCCAGGTCGCTGCCGCCGTATCTGGCTGAGGAACTGGGCCGTCGCTTGAGTCGAGCTGGCGTCGATGTGGTGCCGGACCGACTGGTGACGAGTCTGCGTCCGAGCATGGACGACGACGACAACGAGAGCGACAGCGGCGTGACCGTCGGCGTGCTGGGCAAGGATAAACCCGAAGCAGCACTGGACGCGGACTATGTCGTGCTGGCTTCTACTCACACAGACCCGTCCCCTACGTTGCGCATGGGACGCGCCACACGCGCGGGCGGCGGCCTTGAACGGGACGAGAAGAACGGCGGACTCGTTGTCAACGCGCAGCTGGAGGCTGTTTCCGGCCTGTTTGTTGCCGGCAACGCCGCTAGTTACTACGACCCATACCTGGGCAGACGGCGAGTGGACAGATACGACCACGCAGTCAACAGCGGACTCACGGCCGGCCGTAATATGGCCAGGTCGCTTCACGGCGCTGGGAAGATGAAGACGTACCGACACCAGCCTTTGTTCCGTAGTCATCTACCAGGCGTCGGCGTTTTGATTGAAGGTATCGGCGAAGTAGACTCGTCGCTACGAACTGTGGGCGTGTGGGTGCAGCCGCCCAATGTCGGCGCAGGCTCCAACGGTGGGCGAGGAATGCCATACGAGCGTGGTGTGGTGTACTACCTCAAAGGTAACAAGATCATGGGCATTGTACTGTGGAACGCGTCGGATGTGCTGGAGAGTGCGCGCCAGTTGATGCTTTCCCGGCCGGAGATCCGAGACAATGTGGTGGAGGAACTCAAGCACACTATCTCACTCGCGCCGAACGAGTGGCTACATGTGGTCTCCACGTAGACAGTCGGGACGGGTCTTGTGGGTGATGAAATGAACCAAAGTTGACAAGCCTCGACCGTGTTTTTCCAAGTTTGGTGCTGTAACCGCTGCGGAATTGTGTTTCTTTTTTTTGTATTCTTTTTAGAACGTTGTCGGCTGTGTGGATTTTCAAGATGAAGAAGAGCACGAGAGTCTATGCAGGCGGCGACGCGGATGGGAGCAACTCTACGAGTGCTGCAGAACGGAAGGCCAAGAGGAAATTGGTCTCTAGACTATCACACGATATCTCGACGGAGCAGTTGTTCTCTGACGAACTCATCGACGGGAAGATCGCGGACGGCGAAGAGGACGGGAACGACTCGGGCACTGACAGCGATGGTCACCTCTCAACTGCTGGCGAAGCGGTCGGAGCAGCCAAACAGGGAATGATTTACCGTATCGAGTCCCACTCGGCGTTGAGCTCACTGGAGGCAAAGTATCTGCCATCTACGGACAGCATCGTCAATGGATCGATGGAGCCGCGGCCAACTGCTCGGACACACAAGCTCGCTCCACTCCCAGGGAGTCCGACAGCTCGAAATGCTGAAGCTGCCACGGGATCGACTTTTCGACCGCCTGCGCTGTTCACGACGCTAGAAATGGAGGAAACTCCAACGCAGCAGTCCCATGTGTGCCTGCAATGCAGTAAGAGTCGAGAGATGCCACCGATGCATTGTGCTGCGTACAACGGACATGTGACGTGTCTGGAGCTTCTCCTGCGAAAAGCCGATGCAGAGACAGAAGCTCAAGGCAAGAAGAAGACGAACTGGCTGGACAAGAAACAGCGGACGCCTCTGTTCTACGCGTGTGCAGCGAATCGACTCGAGTGTGGCGCTCTGCTGGCTCGTGAACGTCGCGTGTGGCTGAACTCTCCTGATCGGCAAATGGATACGCCAGTGCACGTTTGTTGCTTCTTTGGCTGGCATCAATGTTTGCAACTCCTGTTGGATGCTGGTGCTGATCCACATGGACGTAACGCGAAGGGCTTCAAGCCGTCCCACTTAGCAGCCACACCCGAGTGTCTTGAGGCTCTTTTAGCGTTTGGAGACGACCTGCTTCAAGGCGATAAACTCGGTCGCTCGCCTCTATTCGTCGCCTGTGCTCGTGATCGTGTGTCGTGTGTTAAGTTCCTCTGTGCTTGGAACAACCAGTCGCGTTCGTGGATGCTGGAGCTCGAAGATGAACGTGGCGATCGTGCTATACATGCAGCTGCATGCAACGGCAGTACTGGGTCTGTGGCTGTGCTGCTACGCTACGGAGCTGATCCATTGATGAGTAACACTCGAGGCATGAGTCCGAAGGATTTAGCTGTTGCCAACAAACATCCGGACTGTGAAGCACTGCTCATCCAGGCTGAGAATGAACTCGCAGCGAGCGCTGGCTCATCGTGGCTGGCACCTGCCAATGCAGTTGATAGTGAAGGTAACAATGGCGAATCTAAAGGTGAAGGTGATTGGATCCAGTGCTGGGATAATGTCAGTGGCCAGGCCTTTTACTACAATAATCTCACTGGCAAATGCCAATGGGAAGCTCCGACTGGATTCGAGGCTTTGGAACAGCCACAACAAGGGACGAGTGGGCAACATTATGATCAATACTCAGAGGCGTCTGGAGAGACCGAGGATGGGAATGAGGAGTATGTGTGGGTCAAGAAAAAGAAGCAGACGGTCTGTGTCGTAAGTGGTCGTGAGACGGAATGGACAGCAGTACAGGATCCAGCCTCGAGAGCTATCTACTACAAGAACATTCGAACGGGTCAGTCTCAGTGGGAAGAACCGGATGCAGTTCGAGAGCTCGCGAGTGCTGCTGGTGCGCGTACATCTCAAGAAGCCTCGCGGGTGTGGGAAGGTCTCGATAAGTGTCGTTCTGCTCTGGCTGCTGCGATAGCACGTGAGAAGCGTAGACAGCTTGAGGCCCATGAACAGACTCTGCTACAGGCGAGGCTGTACGTGCAACAACGTCGAGAAGATATCGCTAAACGCGAGGAACAGGCTCGACTGGCTCAACTGCTCCCTCGCTCGTCTTTTGTGCGCCGTAAGAAGCAGTCGATGATGATGAAGGTGACGACACACAACCGTCAAGCCACCACCACCACTACTACAACCACTGCAAGAGTGATAGGCAAGAGACAGTCGAGTCTTGATGAAGTCTTGAACGAGAATGATGACACCAATGGAGAAAGCGAAGAAGAAGAAGGAGGAGCTGAAGCTCGATTGGAGGAAATCTGCTCCAACGAGCCAGCGTTGGACATGTTCTTAAGCACTTACTTGAAGCTACGTGGCGTACGTGATCTACAGGTCCTCACGACTGAGAAACGTTTGAGCAATTGCCTGTTCCATTACTACGTGGCTCTTGTGGACCCCGTGCATCAACGTGGCATGAGTAAAAGTCAATTCCGTGTCGTGTTGAGAGATATGAACGTGATTCCAGGGGGAGCGCCAGTGTCGTCTTCTTCTTCTCTGGTATCATCTCGAAATGGTTCTGCTGCTGCACCGCCTCTGAAACTTCACGTGACTGATCTCATCTTCTCTCAAGCTGAACGCACCATCGCACACGAAGAATCACCGACTCAGGCGTCACGAATGGTCCATCGTCAGACGGCGCCGTTAGTTGCTGGAGGAGACACACACTTGAGTCTGAGTGGGTTTACAGCAGCGATGCTCATCGTGCGTGAACGGGTCGTGGCACAGGCAGAGCTATCGATGCAGCAAGCGGGTGGAGAAGACCCCGAGATCGACGACGATGAAGAATGGTTCATGCTGCGTTATCTCGTGCCACTATCCCTACGGCTTGGAGCTCGGCTATTGACACAGATCCGACGCTGTAAAGAGCTCGACCTTCAGCTTTCGAGCTCACAGGAACCTACAGCGGTGGCTGCCCGTCAATTACTGGCAGCTAATCGAGCAGCTTTGCAATTGTTGCATCGTCACTACTCTCGCCGTGACCTTCATGCGGATATTGATGATGGTAGACCGATCGCTTCGACTCCTAAAGCCCCAGCAGTGTCACGTCGACTGACGATACTGACGTTCCGAGGGTTAGCCATGTTCACGAGTGATTTCAACTTATTAGCACCAGGTTCTGGCCTCCCGGCGCTGCATTTTCTACTGGAGGCGGTTAACTGGATCTCTGGCAGTGCACATACAGAAGTGGTCTCCTTCGAAAAGTTCCAGTTGCTGTTGGTGATGCTGGCTGTGCTTCCGTTATCTGCGCCTAATGTTAATCTCTGGACTTCTAGAATTGGTGAAGGTGACAGCTCTGGAGCGTCTCAAACTACATGTAGTTCTCGGCCTCTTGTCGAACCTTTGACTGCGTTTTTCACAAATTTAGCTTCTAGTCCAGCGCTAGTTCGTGTTGCAGCGGAGTCAAACATCGGAGGTAGCGATGAAGGCTCGGATGAGTCAGCACCAACGTTGACTTCTAGTAACCCGCAGTCGCTCTTCGTGCTTGTGGTGGCTGTAGACGGAGGGAACCAAGAGTAAATGTGGCTGTGATTATTAATCAGTAGCATTGCTACCTGAACAAAAGACTCGATTTCATTTCAATAGGTTTAGATGATGGTGGTAGCACGGCATGCACATTGTTCCCAGCACGACAATTCTGTGCTCGGCTTCATTTGGCTCACGGCAGGACAGACGACTTCGCCAACCCCGGAGAGCTGTGCATCGACTTCTCTGCCGTCTTCTTAGTGTAGTGGTAGGTGGACTCGGCCATGACTTGCAATGCTGACATTCTGGCCCAGAGCGGCATTGAACTATTCGCGCTTGCAGATGGCGATGTGGACCCGTCGAGGTCTTTAAGCGTCAAGCGCTTCTGCTGTGGCGTCGAGGGATAGTTCGGCTCGTCTTCGCTGCCAGCTAACTCGTCCCGAGGATCGTCGTACAGCTCTGTTGGGCCCTTGGAGGCTTTTAGCAAGCTATTCAACGCCTGCAGTGACTGTCTTGTCACTTTTTCATCGACGTCATCGTCGTTGTCTTTCAAGGGTGCTGGACCAACAACGGAAGCCGCAAAGTTGACCCTCGGTTGGTTAGACAATTGGTTCTTCGTTACAGGTGGACCGGCTGAAGCAGATAAATCGATCCTGTGCTGCGGTTTAACCACATTGAAGGCGCGGTTGCGATACCTGGCACTTCTCGGCGACGTAAGAGCGCCGTATTGACCAGCTCGGATCTCCTGCCGTGCGATGGCCACTGGATCCTCTTCAGTTGTTTGCGAGATGCAAGGAGTGCAGAGCTTCACCGCGACCAAATGAGTCTCTTTACTCCCGAAAGCACCAGGGAAGAGCAGCTTGTGGGTCACAGTACAGCGTGAGCACATCCGGACGCCACACATCTCGCACATGGAAGGTGAACTGAAGGCGCGATCCAGGCCTTTAGTACACAAGGGACAAAGCGATGGAGAGACCACTGGTGGCAACTTGCGTTTGTGCTGCAAACGCCAAGCGAGTTTTCTGCGTTGTGCACAGACACCTGCTTTCCAGAAGTACGTGAGGCCATTGGCCGTAGATAGCAGAGCGAGACTGTCCAGTACGCGACCCTGTGCTGCTACTCGTCCTGTCATGAAGACGTCCACCAGGTTCGGGTCGTCCTCTCGTTGTCGCAGTAAGACACAGGATGACACTCGCGCTCTCACGAGGCCCAGCTCCTTCCTTAGCTTTGGATACTGCGGTAGATCCAACGAGTGGATAAGGAAGTGACCGAGCTTGGAGCCGTTTGCGCGGGTCTTTAGACCAGTGTGCTCTACGTACACGATATCTCGAGGCAGGACGTTTTGACGAGCCACTTCAAGCCCAGGAAACAGAATGGATGCGCGATCGTAGGTCCTTTGAGCTCTTGTAACACTTGTGCGTCCACCACCTCGTCATCTGAGATGACGGCTTTGGCCATCACGTGGGCGGCAGTGGGCGTGTGAATACCGTACACGACGTCCTCCAGCGCCCCCTGTACACCTTTTCAACTTCAAAATGGCGACAAAGTGACAAAACGTAAGTTCAAAATGACATGACACTGACACTTAATATTTATGGGAGTATTTACGTTTGGAGTTCATTAGATGAAAGAGGCAAAAAGTGGCGGCAACTACTCCCGCCAATTTTGGTGGACGCTGGCTGGCTGTACGGCGTCGATGGAATCAGTGGACACTGTTGCTGCAGTTTGTGGCCGCACTGCCTTTCATTCATTTAGCAATTCTCACTGTGCTTCCTACCCACACAGCAATGCTGTACGACGACGCTACCGCTCGACGGGTTCTCCGTGCAGCTCACGAAGGCCAAGATTGGCGCGATGTCGCGCTCAAGAACGATGTCAAGCTTCGCACTGCTTACCGCTGGATCAATGCGGCCGAGGACAGCGGCAACTGGGAGGCTCTGCCTCGAAAGCCTCGTGGTGGTAAGCGCCACAGCAAGATTCAAGACGAGCACGTCGACTACCTAGTTGGTCTCATCGACGACAACTGTTACATCACGCTGGACGAGATGGTTGACGCCCTCGAGGCTCGATTCGCGCTCAAGGTGACAAGACAGACGGTCAAGACACACATTGACGGCCGGATGTACACGGTCAAGCAAACCCATCGCGACAACAACTACCGCAATCTTGAGGAGAACAAGATTTTGCGCCGGGATTACGTCGTCGAGCTAATTGCTCAGAAGGCCGCAGGTAAGAAGATCTTCTGTGGTGTAGCGGGATCAGCAAAATCTGCGAGATTGCCAGATCCAACTTACCAACTGCGCCCAGACACCGACTAACGGAGGGGGTCCCCCGATGATCCGTGTTCTGCTGAACTTTCCTCACCTTGTGTACCCGTCGGTAGGGCGGGATCTGCTCTCTCGGTAACTTCCGAAGAGTTCAAGTGGTGAAGCTTGAGTGTCTTGGCGAGACGTGGGGATGGGGTGGAGCAGCAGTGGAAAATCTTCACTCTGCGTCCGTGGATTGTTCCGTATCCTAAGCGAATATTCGAGCTTATGGATCCGGGGCCTAGATCGTGGATCTGGCCGTAGGGTTGCCTTGCGGGTGTGTTCCCTTGCCTTTGTGTTGTCCTTTAAGTCGTACTTGCCGCCTCCTGTGACGGGATCTTGAAAGTTGAGAGCCTCTAGGGTGTAACCGACCAAGTAGTAAATTCGGTTAACCTGTCGGATCTGCACGAGTAAAGGAAAAGCTCACTAGGTTGTAGGATCTGGCCAATGTATTATCCAGTTATCACTACCAACACTAGATTCGCAATTCCCAACCTTCTCCGAGCTCGTACGGCCAAATGTAGTTCCGGTTCTTGAGGGCAGGAAGGCACTTGCGTGATACTGTGCAAATTGAGTTCTTTATTGACTGATCTAGTTACTAGAGGCGAAGTCGGCACTAAACGGGTCCGGGCCAATGCTCATCTCAGCTACGATTGCCCTGCGAGGCCAAATCCAATCCCCGTCGAAGACGCCACACGT
>NW_003303528.1:24660-25885 GCF_000142945.1 Phytophthora infestans T30-4 | reverse complement strand
TGATATTTAAGCCTATACCTGCCTGGGTTTCTACCTTCTATGTCTTTCATCTGCTAAATCCCTTACCAGGCTCGAGCTGCATGTCCCTTCTTCCCTTGACCCATCATCCCAGCTGTGTTATCTTCAGATCCACCGGATATATGACGTAATCATCATGGTCACCCTATTATGGGTACACTCATCCGGATCCAGGTCGCTTGGATCCACCTCACTGTAATGGTACACTCGCCGTGGATCCGAGCTCTCCAATCATCCAACATCATCTCGCAACCATCTGTGATCTCCGTTGTCCCACGAAAGTTCGAGATCCACTGTATCCCTCATCCCTATACCCTGGATCCAGGTCCCTCCAGGCGGGATCCTCCCTCCTTGGATACGAACTCGGAAGTATGGGATCCGGGGTACCTCGCGGTGGATCTTGACTCTTCATTAGCCGTGGCTACTAGATCCACCGTCAGAGAGCACCGACCATCCTTCCTTCATAGGATCCACACTCGATCCACTCTTGTATAGTATATCCCATATCCATCTTAGTGAATCCAGGTAAGGGTGGATCCGAGGTAAGTCTTGGTGGATCTTGCCTTCTCGTACATCGTTCATATCAGATCCATCGTCATTCCATACGGGGTGCTGCTCGCCATGGCTAATCCACCACAGGCAACTTGCACCCGTGCCAAACAACCCAAATCCTCTATAATCACTTGAAATTGTCACTGATTCGGGATAGTGACCCCGCGTCAGGACCATTCTCTTATTTCTGAAAAAGCACTTCACCACAATCGCCTCCTGTACGTGGTCGGCGCTGCACAACAGCGTCCACGACGTGCATCACCAGCATCCACAACCGCTTTCTCCCCTTCGCGACACATGTCTCCCGCCAAGCGTACCGGCAAATCGTCGGGCAAGGCCCCATCCACTACACCTCCGGTCAGTCCGTCTTCCATGTCGCCCACCGATCTGCGGGTTCTAGCCCAGGCTCTTTCCGATCAGGTGCAAACCCTGACGGCGGAGCTCCAGACGGCTCAAGATGCCCAAGACCAAGCTGCGTCTCTACACACTACCCAACTTCAGACCTTGCGGGCCCAAATCCATGACCAAGCGATGGAGATCCAGGGGTGGGAGCACCGTGCGGCCTCTCGGTCGCAGGACCTGCGACTCCTGTTGGCTGATCAGGCGGTCGAGATCCGCGACCTGACCGGACGGCTGGATCGCGCCTCCCGTCAAC
>NW_003303528.1:0-11972 GCF_000142945.1 Phytophthora infestans T30-4 | reverse complement strand
CCCAGGTCTCTGATGTGAGGCCAGTTTCGCTGCGGAAACAGGTGAATTCCTTTATGGATACCAAGCTGAACATTGTCAGCAGGGTCCGCGATGCCATGGCAGCGGCCCAAGATAAACAAAAGGAGTACTCGGACAAACAAGGAAGAGGAAACTTAAGTATATTTGAGATTGGTGACTTAGTGTTGCTAGACACGAGGAACCTACCTCTAGACACTGTTAGCTCTGTCGGCAGCAACAAACTGAAGCACCGCTTCATCGAACCTTTTGCAGTCCTGGCCAGACATGGTGCGTCGTACACCATCGACCTTCCAAAGTCAATGACGACGCACCCGACGTTCTATGTCGGACGTATTAAGCGGTACTTTGACCCGCAGGGGGTTGCTGACTCGCAGACCCCCCTTGACCCAGCTCCTCGAAGCGAGGGCCGGTCACAGTCATCGACGAGGGCGTCGGAGCAGGCACCCAAGCCTCGGTCGGGACGGCAAGGCTGCGGTCAAGACCGTACGCCGGAGGGGCTCCATACGAACGGACCCCGGCGCCATACGCCGAGTACGCTGAGTACGCCGGGTACGCACCATACGCGTACGTCTGGGAGTGCGCCGCAGGCGGCTCCGGACGTGGCAACAAAGCCTCGATCCGTCGGATCATGCGAAAGGCCTCGTCCAGATCGGACGAAGAGGCCCGGCGATCCACCCGCAGGTGCAGGCTCGCGACCTCTCGCTCCACCAGGTCCAGGCGGCCCGCAAGACGAGCGAGCTCGCCCTGATTCCCGGCCTGGGCGGCAGCATCACCGCCAGTCCCAAGGCCAAGTGCAATCTCAAGCATTAGGACACGTTGACGGAGGCGGTCAACCTCAGGGCCCTGTGTCGGACCCGCAGTCGGAGCACTCGGACGAGAGTGGCTCTCGGGAGGCGCTGAGTACTCGTACACGTACGAGGGCACCTCCGCCCCTGCTTGACCGGAATGGAGAAGTCCACTTCCACGTGGAGCGGATCCTCCAGGAGCAACGGTGTCGCGGCAAGCGACAGCTCCTCGTGAAGTGGAGGGGTAATGCCAACTCCGAGAACTCGTGGGAGCCGATTGAACGGCTCCTGATTGACTGCCCGAAGGCTGTCGCAATCTAAGAACAGAAGCGGCGGCAGCTTCATAAGTAGTCCGGGGCTTCTTGCCCGAACGGGGTACGGACGTTGACGACACTCCGTATCCGCGCTCATCGTGAGCGCTAGAAGCCGCCCGCTTCAGAATGATGTCCCTTGCAGCATGCGCTTGCTGACCATGTGGGCAAACCTCACGCGAAGATCACGCTAGTCCAGGATGCGGGACAGCAGCTGACCTTCCATGGAGTTCCCGTAACTCCGTGGGTGAGTACTTGAGAGACTCCACCCCACGCCCAGAACATGTCCTCACAAGGAACACACGTGGAACAGTTCTCGGGCATAACCAAGGGTATCCCCAAACAGGATAGAGACCACCCGGACTCGGCCTTCTTAACGACAAGGTCGTGAAGTCCTAAAGGGGAATGCGGTGTGGCGCGAGAAGCACACACCGAGCAGCTCCAAGTTATCGACGAACAACTGTTCTTTCCGGAACAAGGCTCGTTCATAGATGCCCCTAGAAGTGTGGCCGCCCACAAGGCCACGAGGAGCGACGAGAAGCTCTAAGAAGAGGTCAGCCCCAGAGCTCTCCTCGGGAGGCCAATACCCTCTTGAGTTGATGGCAGCTCCCTGGCTGACGGGTGCCGCCACCGAACCCCCACGCACACGCTGGGCAGCTTGGAAATCCTCCTGCTGCTGGTCGAGGTCATTCGAGACCTCCCGGGGCTCAACGATAGCACCCTCCTCTTCCTCTTCTTCCTCCTTCTCCTCCTCTTCATCCGAGGAGTCGAAGATACTCCGATAGGAGCGACGAGTCTCCTTCTCCTCGCGGAGTGGAGACTTAGAGGCAGTACGCCTCTTTGAGGGCTTGGCGCCTTCGGCTTTGGAGGCCTTAGCACGCGCAAGACCCTCGGCAAGCGAACGACGTTTGCGAGGATTCCCTTCCTCATCGCCACCGGCTTTGGGAGCGTCCTTAGCCTTGACGGCCGGACTCTCAGAGCGCACAGAGGTCTAGGACTGTGATCACCTTGATCACTAGCGGGCGACTGCACGCTGTCATCTTTGTGTTCACTGGGCACTGGGCTGTGCCCTCCCACAGAGCCCGCAGGAGCATCATGAGTGCTCCCGGACTCGGCATCGTCCTCACTGTCCGAGTTGAACTCACGTTCTCCGAACCGAGGGTTCGGACGATTGTCTGAAGATGAGGGCGACGGGCTGCGGCGCTTGCTTGCGCGCTTGTCCACAGCCGCGTCACCCGAGGAACCGATCGCCTCGGAGGCCACCTGAGTTGCCTCCTTAAGTGCCGAGCCTTTGCCGTGAGCTTAGGTGCTCTTGGACCTGCGCCTTACCGGCTGCAGCCTTGGAGCGTGTCTTAGCACCGCTCTTTGCTGTACCACGAGGCATGGTAACGGTCGAATTGAAGACCGAGACGAAGAGCGCACAGGCTGCTGCTCGAGCTCTAACTGTGAAGTGAGCCTTCCGCCGGCGCTCGCGCGCCAAGTCGATGGTTTTCGACTTTGAGAATGAAAGTTTGGTGACGAACACCTCCTCATTATGATTGTCGGTAGACCGAATCTAAAGTGGGGGGGAGGATGTAACGGGTACGTAGCCCTAAGGGTACCTTGCTACTGAGGGTTACCCTTCACCACTTCAGGAGTAGCACGTCATCCTCGGAGATATTGGGACAAGGTACCAGACGTCATTGACTAACTGGCATGCATTCTATAGGGTAACTAACAGTTTGTATTAAACCCAAACTTAACCTACCTATAAATATACTCAGTTTACAATCTACCTTATTTAGGTCACTTCGCTCTCTTTAATTAAAGAGGGGACCTGTGAACTGCCGTTCACTGAGAGTTTGTATACTCTCGGAAGATAACTTCCTCTAGCGCAAGGTGCTGTGTGACCCCGTTACATTAAGTCTGAAGCTAGCGTCGTTACGTCCCACATGTTTCTGTTAGCACGAAGAAACATTATAAGCTCAAAGCTAGCAGGCAACATTGAAGTACGCTGCGGGGTCAGCACCAATTTGCACTGCGAGAAAAGCCGCTCGCATGTATTTGACGTCGGGGGTAGCTGCTTCAAGAGCAAGCTATAGGCAGCACGCCCACCATGCTTCTCTCTTTTACCTCGCCCTGTGCGAAGAATCAGAGCTGCATAGTCGTCGGCACGAACCTTTCTCTTCTTGCCACTTACCTCTATTTCAAACCGCTTCACCGCTGCTGATTCGCCATTGAAGAGGTTACTTCCGTTGATAACCTTGACGGCAGCAGCCTCGAAAACAGGAGAGTGGACAATGCTTGCATCTGCCTCAGGTGTCCACGCATGCATGGATACTCAGCAATCAGCGAGTCGAAAAGCAGGCGCACGTCCGCCAAGTCGAGCGCGTCACGCTGTAGCATCTTCGTCACGCTCTGGAACTTCTTCATGTGCTCTAACAACCCGACAAGCTTTCGATGCGACGCTCCAGTTGGAATTAACTCCTCTACTGTTTTTATCTGTGGGCGAATTCGGTCGTACCGTTGAAGCATCAAAACGGGAACTCCATCGTGTCATATTCCGTTTGATAGGATTCAGACTTGTCACTTTCGCAAGCTCAGCAAAGTTATTAACTTGACATAACTTGGACATCAGTGTGTTAACTTGTGCAAGTAGCGGCTCAAAACGTCAGCGAGAAATTTGTTAACGGCAAGGTTAAACCTGTGGCTAGCGCAACCAACCAGCGGGATCCCAAGCTTAGTAGCGATCGACCGGTTGGTGCTGCAGTTGTCACCGACAACAAAGGCCACATTATCAAGTGTCTTGTTGTATACGTCCAGTACACCATCAAACAGCTTGATGTGCGCGTCAGCATCCTGCGATCTTGTACGCTTCCTCATCACTACGTGTAGGCAAGTTACGAACACCCCAGGCCCGTTACACCTGGTAGCACTTCGTAGTCCTTCCCATAACCAAGTTCACTATGAGCCAAGGTATGACGTCTGAAACTTCAGGGCCCACCCTGGAACATGCTGCTTTCCCTCATCTCACTCGAGTCGAGTGGGAAGCCCTTCGCCGCCTCGCGGCGGTGTCTGGTGAGGCTGTGATCGCGTCGCTGCTGAGCTCAGCGACGTCCGAACAACAACGCCAAGCAGACCAAGAGTTCATGGAACGCGAGCTAGCCGATGCGAATCGGCGAGCAACAACTCCCGCGCGTTCCTCGAAAAATGATGTCGTGAAGCTGGAGACGTCTACCTACTCCGGTGAAGAAGCGAATCGCCTCCCGCTGAACCGGTGGATTCGCGAGATCGACATCGCGATTGCGTCGAGAATGATCGATGCGCAAGGGGTAAAGGTCAATTTCTTATTGTCCCGGTTGTCCGGGAAGGCCAAGGAATGGGCCCTCGGTAAACTTGTCGTTGATCACGACGCATTCCCCACTCTGGAGTCTCTACAGAAAGATCTCAGGCTCGCGTTCGAGCCGCCTCAAGACGAGTCCCGCGTGCGTGCCGAGTTCTTCGCCCTTCGTCAAGGTAACATGACTATGCGCGACTACGTTCAAAAGACTCGCCACCTCGCGTCATGCATCGTGACAAATCCGATTGACACAGCATCGCAGGTCCATGTATTCGTATTCGGCATGCGTGAAGGCATGACACGGTACTGCCTGACCCAAGCGGAACCTTCCTCTCTCGAGGAAGCATTCGCCCTCGCATTACGCGAAGACTATGCTGTGGCGGCGTCTTACGCGCGCGCGATGTCTACGGCAGCTCGTGAGTCGGCCCCCGAGCCCATGGAGATCGACGCGATTGACGCGTCGAATAGTCACCGTCAGTCGACTTCTCGTGGGCCCAACGGCCGTTCTAATCGCCCGCTCACTTGCTTCCGCTGCCGGAAAATCGGTCATCGCGCGGCGGAATGCCGCGCGCCAGTGCCGGTACTCGCGCACACCGCCGAAGTCTCACCTGCCATTCAGTCAAAAAATGGTCAGGGCCAGTAGGTGCGGGGCGCCCTACTGGCTGGAATGGAGGCCCGGGTCCCCCGGTGGCTACCCAACCTTCTAGCCCTCCTTTGCTCCACGCACACTTTAATACCACTGTGGTGTAGCGGGATCAGCAAAATCTGCGAGATTGCTGGATCCAACTTACCAACTGCGCCCAGACACCGACTAGCGGAGGGGCCCCCCTGTTCTGCTCACCTTGTATACCCGTCGGTAGGGCGGGATCTTGCTCTCTCGGTAACTTCCGAAGAGTTCAAGTGGTGAAGCTTGAGTGTCTTGGCGAGACGTGGGGATGGGGTGGAGCAGCAGTGGAAAATCTTCACTCTGCGTCCGTGGTTGGTTCCGAATCCTAAGCAAATATTCGAGCTTGATGGATCCAGGGCCAATATCGTGGATCTGGCCGTAGGGTTGCCTTGCGGGTGTGTTCCCTTGCCTTTGCGTCGTACTTGCCGCCTCCTGTGACGGGATCTTGAAAGTTGAGAGCCCCTAGGGTGTAACCGACCAAGTAGTAAATTCGGTTAACCTGTCGGATCTGCACGTGTAAAGGAAAGCTCGCTAGGTTGTAGGATCTGGCCAATGTATTATCCCGTTATCACTACCAACACTAGTTTCGCAATTCCCCCCATTATCGAGCTCGTACGGCCAATGTAGCTCCGGTTCTTGAGGGCAGGAAGGCACTTGCGTGTTATTGTGCAAATAGAAGTCTGTATTGATATTTAAGCCTATACCCGCCTGGATTTCTACCTTCTATGTCTTTTACTTGTTAAATCCCTTATTAGGCTCGACTGCATGCCCTGACTTTCCTTGACCCCTCATCACAGCTGTATTATCCTCAGATCCACCGGGATACATGGCGTAATTACTATGGTCACCCTAAAATGGGTACACTCACCCGGATCCAGGTTGCTTGGATCCACTTCACTGTATGTGAATGCTCGTCATGGATCCGAGCTCTCCAATCCTCCCACATCGCTCTGCGACCGTCTGTGATCTCCATTGTCCCACGAAAGTTCGAGATCCACTGTATCCATCATTCCTGTATACTCGATCCAGGTCACTCTATGCGGGATCCTCCCTCCTTGGATCCGAACTCGGAAGTATGGGATCCGGGACACCTCGCGGTGGATCTTGACTTCTCATTAGCCGTGGCTACTAGATCCACCTTCAGATGACACTTACCACCGTTCCTTCATAGGATCCACACTTGATCCACTGGTACATAGTATATCCCATATCCACCTAAGTGAATCCAGGTAAGGGTGGATCCGAGATAGGTCTTGGTGGATCTTGCCTTCCCGTACATCACTCATACTAGATCCATCGTCGTTTCATATGGGGTGCTGCTCGTCATGGCTAATCCACCTCAGGCAACTTGCATCCGCGCCGGACGATCCGAATCCTCTCTAATCACTTGAAATTGTCACTGATTCGGATTAGTGACCCCGCGTTAGGTCCATTCTCTTATTTCTGAGAAAGCACTTCACCACAGCCTTGAGCTCTGGCGGGAGTTCTTCCTTCGTGCCTTTAGTGCGCACGAATTTGGCAAGGTCTTGGAAGTTGCGGAAAAGTTCGCATTGTCCAGCATCGTGGATTTGTTTGCAGAACTTGCATCGCTTGTTACAGTAGTGGGCAGAGCGACTCATGCCGCCGCACACCGCGCATGATCCGTACTGTGAGCGTCGGTTGTCGCAGTTGAAGTCACGTCGACCGCGTTGGTCCTGATTGAACCCACGGTCACCACCTCGGCGATCTTGATTGAAGCCATTCTCGCGATCAGGCATGTTTTCACGCGGTTGACGGTTGTCTGAATGTGCGTAGGTGCCTTCAGCAGCTGCACGGCGCTCATTTTCGTTAGCAGCGGCGAGGTATCGGTCATTTTCATCCAATGAGAAATCACCGTCCGTATTATGGGGCTGAAAGTTGTTGTACACGTCTTGGACATCGTTGTAAGCGTTCGGATCTTCGTTTGAATACTCGGTGCCCCCTTGCGCAGCTTCACGGCCTTCTAATTCAACTAGTAGGTCGTCCACCGTGGCTTCAATGAGCGTCACTCTTGGCTTGTTGCGGCTGTCATCGCGGCGACGGTCATCACGCCGATTGTTGCGGGAGTACCCATCGTCGCGTCGCGCGTCACGATTCTTGGAGTGTCGATACTCACTGTCGCGCTTGGCCATTCTCTCCTTGCCTTTAAGAACGTCTTCATTGATCTCTTCGAGCTCGTGAATGTCGGCGACTCGAGCGTGGTAGAGACTCTCCGCCAGCTTGTCGTCATCGCATGTTGCAAAAAACTGCTGTACGTGTTCTTTCGCGTCGCGACCACTCTTCTCAAAGTGTAGACGGGCGGTCCGAGCGTAGCCATTCAGTCTGTTTATGTAGTCGCACCGATGCTCATTGCGTTCTCGCTTTGCAGAGTAGTAACGTGATGGTGCCGTCTGCGTGAACTGCGAGCAGTAGTAGCGGATGAGCGCATCGCTCAGCAGCTTCCACTTGCGCTTCGTCTTCTTCGGAAGTTGACGGAGCCAATGAATAGCTCCGTCCCGGAGACAAAGCTCAAATGGAATGCACCATTTGTCGGCATCTGTGTGGGTTCCAGTCATCTCATGGGCGAACCCACGGAGCCACTGCATACAGTTCTCGCTCTTGTTGCGAGAGCCTGAGAACGGCGTGATGCAATCCAACGGTCGGTGCGACGCCATTTCAATCCTCGGTGCCGGGTCCACGTCGTTCATCATCGCCAATTCATTCATCTGACGCATCAAATCGACTTGCGGATCTTCCTCGTCGAATGTACGCACCAAAATGTCATCGTCACTTGATGAACCGTCGCTGTCGACTGGATGACGTCCGGTACCACCTTTGGGAGCTCGTGCACCGCCTCGACGACCGAACGAACCCTCGTTACCAGCATGAGCACGCTGTATACGGCTCTCCGAACATGGCGTAACCATGTGCGAGTCTTGAAAATACGGTGAAGCTTCGGTAGTGCCAAAGGCACCACGCTCAGCTCCACGCTTGGTTGGAGGAGTACGAACGAGTCGTTGGGGGTGTCGGCGGCAGTGGAATCATAGACGGATCTTCATCTTGAACGATCGTTCGACTCACATGCTGCTTTCCAGCGTTGATGTCAACCGCGCCAAACGCCTTCCGAAGCTTCTTCTTCCATTTCGGGAGAGCAGCTCCGGCTTCATGTGGACTCCAATCTTGGAGCGACATCGTCGATGGGTACGTCTCGTTCTCGAAGCCCAGCGACAACAGTAGCGAAACTGAATCCTCGGCAACTTGGCTAGTCGAAACAGAGTTGAGTGGGTATTTGTAACGGGGTACGTAGCCCTAAGTGTACCCTGGTTACATGAAGTGTGACACTTCACACTTCAGGAATATGACACGTCATACTTCGGGATATTTGGTACAAAGTACCAAGGTCGTTCAAAGCCAACCATTGGTTAACGACATTGCATTTCTATAGGTGACTTATAGTTTGTATTAAACACAAGCTTTATCTACCTTTAAATATACTCAGTTTACAATCTACCTTAATTAGGCCACTTCGCTCTCTTTTGAATAAAGAGGGGACCTGTGAACTGCCGTTCACTGAGAGTTTGTATACTCTCGGAAGATAACTTCCTCTAGCGCAAGGTGCTGTGTGACCCCGTCACACTTGGTAGCACTTGTTGGTCAATCCACGCCACCGCGGGTAGACTACCTGAACCTCTCCGAAGCTCGTTGCCATGGATAGGAACAACTTCTCCCATATGAACGACTCTCAGTTCGAGTCGGTTCGGAAGATGGCAGGCATCTTCGGGATGGAGGCCCTGCAGAGCCTGGTGGTGTCAACACCGGCCGAGCAGCTCGAACGCGTCAATGTGTTCGACGCGTTCGAGCAGGGCCTCATCGCGCATGTGCGGGAGAACCTGCAGGCTCCGGCGGCGGAAGCAAATCCGCCTCACCCGAAGCCAATACGGCTGAAGGTTAAGCCGTATGAAGGGAAGGAAGGCGAGAACCTTCACTTCTGGGTCCGAGAAGTAGAGCTCGCGATGGACGCGGCTCTGATCTCGACCGAGCAACTGCGTGTTGCTTTTGTACTCTCCAACCTTAGCGGCCGTGCTAAGAGTTGGGTGGACACACGGGAAGCAACATGCCCTGGATGTTTCACATCCTGGGCTCAGCTGTGCGAACAGCTCCGAGCCGCGTTCCTCCCGGCGAACGTTGAGTACCGCCAGCGCTCGCGCTTCCTCGCGTGTAAACAAGGAAGGCGCGAACTGCACGAGTATGTGCAAGAGATACGGGAGCTCACGGCGTCCCTAGTGGGAAACCCACTCAACGAACACATCAAGATGACTGTGTTCATGGACGGCCTTCGAGTGGGCCCCGCACGCACTCAGCTGTTCCGGGTGCAGTCAAGCACCCTTGAAGAGGCAAGTGGCTCTTCAAGAAGAGTACAGTCATCGCCAGGCGCGTACGCCGGCCTCAGCATGGCCTGGGAGTTCCTTGTCGGCTCCCGGTCGAACAAGCCCCAACGGACCAGTTCCCCTTGGAACTCGTGTCCGCCGAACAGCGTGACATCCGCTGCTTCGGCTGCGGGAAGATGGGCCACTTCAAGCGCGACTGTCCCGCGGACAGACTCCGCAGACGGTCCTTCCCCAAGCCCGTCCCTCAAGGGTCGCGTGGCAGAAGCCAGCATCCCGGGGACAAGGGAACGCCGGGAACCAGTAGGAACGGGGCGCCCTACTGGGGAAGAACTAAGTCTTCGTGATGGGTGCGCGGGTGGCGCGTACCACGGGGACTTAGCCCCTAAGAGTCTTCGCACTCTCGAATCGGCGAAGAGCAGCGGCGGGTTGCTCGTAGTACACGGATATGTACGGGGATACGATCATCCCTTTAGAATCTTGATTGACTCTGGGGTGTCGAAGAATTTCGCACGCCGCCAGACGGTTGCTCGTAACAGCAACAAGTTGTCCGATGCTTTGAGAGAAAGCAAGGGCAACGGGACGGTGTCAGTGCGACTGGCCGACGGGAAGGTCGTCACTGTCCCCAACGTCCAAGTGGATCTGGCCGTCAAGTTTGAAGACTTTGACAGCCTCGAACAGCTCACTGTTCTCGATATAGATCCATATGATATGATCCTGGGCTTGCCCTGGCTTGAGAAGCACGAGCCCTGGATCGACTGGGGAGGCAAGGCAATCGGTGCCAGCCTCCCTGCGCAGTCCGACAGAGCATTGGTGAGTCATGTTCCCACCTCTGTCAGGACCCGGGGCGCCCGCAAGGGTTGCCAGGGTACCAAAGCATCCGGCAGATGTTTGGGAGTCGTCGACGTATATGACGACTCCGAGGACGTTTTGATGGTGGCAGCGCCCAGACGAGGCGCTGGCCAAGTGGGTAACTTAGGTCCACAAGCGGGTAACTTGGCTCCGCAGACAGCTGCAGCTGTCACGAACACTGAGAACAGCGTGTTCAGAGTGGGTAACAGAGTTTCACTCACGGTCGCCCAGACCTTAACGGAAGAGGAAGACTTCGGATACGCTTCCTGTGTGGGTAAAACAGTGCCACACGCGATCGCCCAGACCTTAACTGAAGAGGAAGGCGTCGAACACGCTTCCTGTGTGTGTACCACAGTACCACACGAGGCCACGAAAGCCTCCGATGTCGTAGCAGCGACATCCCTAGACGTGGGCAGCAAAGCTCCACGTCACGGTCGCCGTCGTCAACGACGCCGCCGCCGCCTCAAGTCGGATCCGAACTTCGTTCCGATCGACGTCGCTTCAAGCGACCCGGCGTCCAGGGCCCGGGCTCCTCCGACAAGGCCGGTGGAAGAGTGTTGTCACACCTTCGATGGCGAGACAGGTTTACCCGTCAAAACATCTGGTGTCCACTTGGAACCGTTGCCAGAGGTCGCAGAGATACTGAACCTCGAGGAAATGACGGCTGAGACTTTCCTGGCCAACCTCAAGGCTGGCGATGTAATGGGCCCAACTCCAATTACAGAAGTAGGTAGATATTTCTTTAGTTATTACATAAGTAGGTAAAGTGGCACACGGGTAGCGTGTGCCAAGGTGTCATCATCTGATTGGTTGATAGTGAGGAGCCAGACTCACTTATTGACCAATCAGATATAGACATGTGTTTGAGTGGGTTCACACGAGGCCAGGGGTAGCCGCCCTGGTCCTAAATAAATCAGAGTTGAATTTGAAACAAACCTAAGACTTGGTTTTATTATTGCGAGCTTCCTCCGCATTACAGTGTAAGCTAGTAACGGTATCTCTTACCCCGTTACACCTGGTAGCACTTTGTAGTCCTTCCAACGACCAAGTCTACGATGAGCCAAGTCCAGATCTCCGGGGCGACCCTGGAGCATGCTGCATTCCCCCATCTCACTCGCGTGGAGTGGGAAGCGCTTCACCGCCTCGTGGCGGTGTCCGGAGACGCTGTCGTCGCATCGCTGCTGAGCTCAGCGACGCCCGACCAGCAACGTCTTGCAGCACAAGAGTTCATGGAACGCGAGCTCGCCGATGCGAATCGGCGGGTGTCAACTCCCTCGCGTCCATCCCAGAATGACGTCGTCAAGATGGAGACGTCTACGTATTCTGGCGCCGGTGAAAACCGGCTTCCGCTAAATCGGTGGTTCCGCGAGATCGACATCGCTATCGCCTCGCGACGCATCGAGGCGTCATCGGCCAAGATGAACTTCCTCCTCTCCCGGTTAACCGGGAAGGCCAAAGAATGGGCCCTCGGGAAGCTGGTTGTCGACCCCGAGGCTTTCCCGACTCTGGAAACTCTCCAGAGCGACTTGCGCCTCGCGTTCGAGCCCCCGCAAGATGAGTCTCGCGTTCGCGCAGAGTTCTTCGCTCTGCGGCAAGGGCAGATGTCCATGCGTGATTACGTCCAGAAGACGCGACACC
>NW_003303527.1:161624-165976 GCF_000142945.1 Phytophthora infestans T30-4 | reverse complement strand
TGAAGATTTAGAAGGTAGAAATCCAGGCAGGTATTGAAGAAGGTGATGGTTGGATCTTGTGTCTTGCGAGGGGAGGACTGCCGAAGCTTGGGGCGAGGAGGCCGAGGCGAGGGAAGTCACTTGAGGGGCAGAATGGAAATTCAGAAGTGATTGATTGATAAGAACTGACACTGTCTTCTCTACCTAGTTTGCATCCAATCATTTGGTGCATCCAATAACCAACCCTCTGTACTCGTCCAATCATCTTACTCGTCTAATCATCGGTGGCGTAAACATCCTACCGTAATCATCGCGGGATCGTATTGGATTACCTGCAACAGCCCCTCTCAATGCGAACACGCTTGAACGCCAAGAGCCGTCGTTAAGTCCTTGTGACGAGGTCCGCCGAGTCCCTTGGCCAAGATGTCAGCCAGCATGGTCGTAGTCTCGCAGTACTCGACGATCACTTCACCGCGCTTGACTTCATCACGGATGTGGTGGTACTTGATGTCGATGTGCTTGGCGCGGCCATGGTTCACGGGGTTCTTCGTCATCTTGATGCACGACTGGTTATCTTCGAAAATCTTGAGATCCGGGGTGTCTTTGCCTGCAGCGTCGAGGATCTCACACAGAAGCTTGTGCACCCACTTGCCTTCTTGGATTGCCAGGCTCAGTGCGATGTACTCGGCTTCACTCGTGGAGAGAGAGACACTTGACTGCTTCTTGGATCCCCACGATACTGGTCCACCGAGAACTTGAAACAGGTAGCCCGAAGTCAACTTGCGGTCACTGTGGTCACCAGCCCAGTCTGCATCCGAATAGCCACGAAAGTTGATTCAGTTGCCTGGTGAAAAATGGAGTCCGTGCGACTTGGTACCTTGAAGGAAACGGAAGATCCTCTTGACAGCGATCCAGTGTTCGACTTGAGGGTTCTCCATGAATCGTGAAACATATCCAACAGCAAAAGCAATGTCCGGGCGAGTCGACGTCATCAAGTGCATGAGAGCACCCACAGCTTCACGGAACGGCGCATCCAATTTGGTCGAGGCGTCACTGGCAACAAGCTTCATGCTGAGGTCGACTGGACTGGCAGCAGGTTTGCAGTTCTGCATGCCAAAGCGCTCCAGGATGTCGTTGATGTAGCGAGCTTGATACAACGTGACTGTGCCGTCTGCGTTGTCGACCACTTCGATGCCCAGAATGAAGGAACACTTGCCGCTGTCGGTCATCTCGAATCGTGCCTTGAGCTGCTTCTTCACTTCGGAGATCATCATCGAAGAGCTTCCGGTCACCAATACATCGTCGACGTACACCAGCATCAGAACGCAGTCACCGTCGACAACCTTGATGTAGAGGCACGGATCGTAGCTCGAAACGCGAAATCCGATGGAGCGCACATACTCGTCGAAGGTCTCGTTCCATACTCGAGAAGCTTGCTTGAGACCGTAGATCGACTTGAGCAGTTCCACGCAGTCGTAGCCGTCATCAAGTTCCACGCCTTCTGGAACACTGCAGAACACCTTCTCCTTCATCAAGCCGTACAGGAACGCCGTGACGACATCAAGTTGGTCGAGGGGCCAATTGAAGAACTTGGCCACAGCGATGATCGTTCGCAGCGTGACGTACTTGACCACCGGCGAAAACGTCTCGGTGTAGTCGATGCCGTACTTCTGCACAAATCCTTTCGCGACGAGTCGAGCCTTGTATTTCTCGATGGATCCGTCGGCTTTACGCTTGATCTTGAACACCCACTTGGTTCCGACTGCACGCTGGCTGTTCGGTAACTTGGCGCCACGAAACACTCCACGAAGTCGCATCGACTTGAGCTCTGCTCGGATCGCCTTGCGCCATTTGACTTGGTCTTCGCCGCTCACAGCCTCTTGGAACGTCTTCGGCTCGGCGCTGTCACTCGTCTCCACTGCATTCGCACTCGCACGCCAGTACATGGGCTGAGTCGAGTCATCATCATCATTGTCTTCATTCTTGGATTCTTGATGGTCGGAGTCATGGCCCGGAGCACTTGCTTCTTCCAATCCAGCACTGCGACGCGGTCGACGAACTTGTTCCCGTTCGTCAGGGTTGGAGCGAGCTTTGCGTTTCCCCGCCTGCTCGAATTCACGAGCTCCATGGTCGTCCGAAATCTCGAGGTCGTCCAGGGTATCCGCCGCATCATCGACTTCTTCATCGTCATCTTGAACATTGACTTTGCTGTCAAAGGTGGATTCGTCGAAAGTGACATCGCGAGAAATCACCACCTGCCCCGCCTCGATGTCATAAACGCGATACGCCTTCGAACGCTCTTCATAGCCCATGAAAATGCCTTCACGAGCCTTGGGGTCCCACTTGAGTCGCTTCTCCTTCGGCGTCAGGACGTAGGCCTTGCACCCGAAAACGCGCATGTGCTTCACGTTGGGCTTCCGGCTCCTGGCACGTGTGGTATGCTACCGCAGCGCCCAGCACACCTGTAAAGACGACATCACTTGAAAAATGTATCGTGTGGGATCGGGGAAGAAACGCGTCTAAAGTCAACGAGGAGGGTGGGCATGGGCACGTGTTGGTGCGGAGAGCGTGATAGAAGGGGTGCAGAGCGTGTGTGAGTGGCGTGGGGTGCGTGCTGGCGGCGCGACATGTGGGTGTGAATTTGCGTTTGCGTGGCCTTGTGGTCTAGTGGTATGATTCTCGCTTAGGGTGCGAGAGGTCCCGGATTCGATCTCCGGCAAGGCCCTGTTCTTTGCTCACCGTTTTGGTCCCTCCTGAAACTCGCTCGTCTTGGCTTGTGTGGGCCTCCTGCTGTGTCTTTGTGGTGTCTGCCTGGCTCCTGGCACGTGTGGTATGCTACCGCAGCGCCCAGCACACCTGTAAAGACGACATCACTTAAAAAATGTATCGTGTGGGATCGGGGAAGAAACGCGTCTAAAGTCAACGAGGAGGGTGGGCATGGGCACGTGTTGGTGTGGAGAGCGTGATAGAAGGGGTGCAGAGCGTGTGTGAGTGGCGTGGGGTGCGTGCTGGTGGCGCGACATGTGGGTGTGAATTTGCGTTTGCGTGGCCTTGTGGTCTAGTGGTATGACTCTCGCTTAGGGTGCGAGAGGTCCCGGATTCGATCTCCGGCAAGGCCCTGTTCTTTGCCTTTTTTTAGTCCCTCCTGAAACTCGCTCGTCTTGGCTTGTGTGGGCCTCCTGCTGTGTCTTTGTGGTGTCTGCCTGGCTCCTGGCACGTGTGGTATGCTACCGCAACGCCCGGCACACCTGTAAAGACGGCATCACTTCAAAAATGTATCGTGTGGGATCGGGAACGAAACGCGTCTAAAGTCAACGAGCTTAGCAAGATGATCTAGCAAAGCGTTTTCAGATGTATTGAAGTTAACACACAAATTTAATGCCGAGTCGCTAGTTAATCTTTCATAAACTTGCTCGCGATAAGCTCCAATATCTTCACTTGGCGCTGTTGCATACGCATGCTCTCGGTATGCTGCGCGTTAATCTTCTCATGTACCTCTTGTAGCTGACCCGGGCTGTCCTTTCGTGTAGTCCTAGCAGTAGCTATTGCCTCCATTCCTGTCTGCATGACGACTGCCAGTTGCACAAGAGGAGGCTTCTTGTCCAACTTCGGTACGGTCAGCCGGCTATCCGTTTCAGCTTCGCTTTCTTCTAAGGAATAGTCAAACATTACATCTCCACTTATACCAAGTACATCGCTAAACGCACTGTGCAAAACGCCCCAGTAAGTTTCATCCATGCTTGGTAGTGGGTTGTTCCCAGTTGCATTAAGCCCTCCAGTGCGCTTTCTCTCATATTTCATCTTTTTGTACTTAGCAGAAACCTAATGCATAATAATAATAAAAATGTGTAATATTAGCACAGTGTCGAGCACGTAATACAGCTCATGCATACCTGGTCAGCTCGAATGACCCGATTAAGTCTCTGTGATAGTGTACCGGCGTAAAGTTGCCACTCCAGTGATCGCTTGACGTTGGTGTCAGCCGTGACAATCTTTCTTTGCACATCTCCGTCTTCAAAACGCAGCTTAAGGAGCCCACTCGCCATATCATTCGTCCATTTAATACGCGGCAAAGCCTTGCCTGTAGCGGCTACACTGTAGCTGCCGTGTGCAGGGAATATCGCTTGGCCTTCTTAGGCTTAAATAGAGCATGGGAGGGCTATTTAGCACGGGGGAACAAGCAACGGCGGCGTTAGACCGCATGGTGGTGGGGACTGCACCGATTGACGGTGGAACTTCAGCCTGAACGGCACCTTGCTGTCCTGCAGCATCTTGACCAGCAGTAGTTGGAGCTGCGGGGCAAAGTGGGCGCATCGAGATTGATGAGTTCCTGCAGTGAAATACGAGGCGTGAGCAAGCTTGGGATCTACTTG
>NW_003303527.1:121699-124845 GCF_000142945.1 Phytophthora infestans T30-4 | reverse complement strand
AAAAGACGGGCATCCATTTCAAAAAAGGGTTTGGGGGGGGTCGGGAACGGAAACGCGTTTAAAATTCAGCGAGGGAGGGGGGCCAAGGGGCACGTGTTGGTGCGGAGAGCGTGATAGAAAGGGGTCCGGAGCGTGTGTGAGTGGCGTGGGGTGCGTGCTGGCGGCGCGACATGGGGGTGTGAATTTGCGTTTGCGTGGCCTGTGGGTCTAGTGGTATGATTCTCGCTTAGGGTGCGAGAGGTCCCGGATTCGATCTTGTGGTCTAGTGGTATGTTTCTCGCTTAGGGTGCGAGAGGTCCCGGATTCGATCTTGTGGTCTAGTGGTATGATTCTCGCTTAGGGTGCGAGAGGTCCCGGATTCGATCTCCGGCAAGGCCCTGTTCTTTGCTCACCTTTTTGGTCCCTCCTGAACTCGCTCGTCTTGGGTTGTGTGGGCCTCCTGCTGTGTCTTTGTGGTGGCTGCCTGGCTCCTGGCACTGTGGCATGCTACCGCAACGCCCGCCACACCGTAAAGACGGGCTTCACTTCAAAAATGTATCGGTGGGGATCGGGAACGAAACGGCGTTTAAAGTCAACGAGGGAGGTTGGGCATGGGCACGTGTTGGTGCGGAGAGCGTGATAGAAGGGGTGCAGAGAATGTGTGAGTGGCGTGGGGTGCGTGCTGGCGGCGCAACATGTGGGTGCGAATTTGCGTTTGCGTGGCCTTGTGGTCTAGTGGTATGATTCTCGCTTAGGGTGCGAGAGGTCCCGGATTCGATCTCCGGTAAGGCCCTGTTCTTTGCTCACCTTTTTGGTCCCTCCTGAACTCGCTCGTCTTGGGTTGTGTGGGCCTCCTGCTGTGTCTTTGTGGTGTCTGCCTGGCTCCTGGCACGTGTGGTATGCTACCGCAACGCCCAGCACACCTGTAAAGACGGTATCACTTCAAAAAGGATCGGGGAAGAAACGCGTCTAAAGTCAACAAGGAGGGTGGGCATGGGCACGTGTTGGTGCGGAGAGCGTGATAGAAGGGGTGCAGAGCGTGTGTGAGTGGCGTGGGGTGCGTGCTGGCGGCGCGACATGTGGGTGTGAAATTGCGTTTGCGTGGCCTTGTGGTCTAGTGGTATGATTCTCGCTTAGGGTGCGAGAGGTCCCAGATTCGATCTCCGGCAAGGCCCTGTTCTTTGCTCACCTTTTTGGTCCCTCCTGAACTCGCTCGTCTTGGGTTGTGTGGGCCTCCTGCTGTGTCTTTGTGGTGTCTGCCTGGCTCCTGGCACGTGTGGTATGCTACCGCAACGCCCAGCACACCTGTAAAGACGGTATCACTTCATAAAGGATCGGGGAAGAAACGCGTCTAAAGTCAACAAGGAGGGTGGGCATGGGCACGTGTTGGTGCGGAGAGCGTGATAGAAGGGGTGCAGAGCGTGTGTGAGTGGCGTGGGGTGCGTGCTGGCGGCGCGACATGTGGGTGTGAAATTGCGTTTGCGTGGCCTTGTGGTCTAGTGGTATGATTCTCGCTTAGGGTGCGAGAGGTCCCAGATTCGATCTCCGGCAAGGCCCTGTTCTTTGCTCACCTTTTTGGTCCCTCCTGAACTCGCTCGTCTTGGGTTGTGTGGGCCTCCTGCTGTGTCTTTGTGGTGTCTGCCTGGCTCCTGGCACGTGTGGTATGCTACCGCAACGCCCAGCACACCTGTAAAGACGGTATCACTTCAAAAAGGATCGGGGAAGAAACGCGTCTAAAGTCAACAAGGAGGGTGGGCATGGGCACGTGTTGGTGCGGAGAACGTGATAGAAGGGGTGCAGAGCGTGTGTGAGTGGCGTGGGGTGCGTGCTGGCGGTGCGACATGTGGGTGTGAATTTGCGTTTGCGTGGCCTTGTGGTTTAGTGGTATGATTCTCGCTTAGGGTGCGAGAGGTCCCGGATTCGATCTCCGGCAAGGCCCTGTATGCTCACCTTTTTGGTCCCTCCTGAACTCGCTCGTCTTGGGTTGTGTGGGCCTCCTGCTGTGTCTTTGTGGTGTCTGCCTGGCTCCTGGCACGTGTGGTATGCTACCGCAACGCCCAGCACACCTGTAAAGACGGTATCACTTCAAAAAGGATCGGGGAAGAAACGCGTCTAAAGTCAACAAGGAGGGTGGGCATGGGCACGTGTTGGTGCGGAGAACGTGATAGAAGGGGTGCAGAGCGTGTGTGAGTGGCGTGGGGTGCGTGCTGGCGGTGCGACATGTGGGTGTGAATTTGCGTTTGCGTGGCCTTGTGGTTTAGTGGTATGATTCTCGCTTAGGGTGCGAGAGGTCCCGGATTCGATCTCCGGCAAGGCCCTGTTCTTTGCTCACCTTTTTGGTCCCTCCTGAACTCGCTCGTCTTGGGTTGTGTGGGCCTCCTGCTGTGTCTTTGTGGTGTCTGCCTGGCTCCTGGCACGTGTGGTATGCTACCGCAACGCCCAGCACACCTGTAAAGACGGCATCACTTCATAAAGGATCGGGGAAGAAACGCGTCTAAAGTCAACAAGGAGGGTGGGCATGGGCACGTGTTGGTGCGGAGAGCGTGATAGAAGGGGTGCAGAGCGTGTGTGAGTGGCGTGGGGTGCGTGCTGGCGGCGCGACATGTGGGTGTGAAATTGCGTTTGCGTGGCCTTGTGGTCTAGTGGTATGATTCTCGCTAAGGGTGCGAGAGGTCCCAGATTCGATCTCCGGCAAGGCCCCTGTTCTTTGCTCACTTTTTGGTCCCTCTGAAACTCGCTCGTCTTTGGGTTGTGTGGGGCCTCCTTGCTGTGCTTTTGAGTGTCTGCCCTGGCCTCCTGGCACGTGTGGTATGCTACCGCAACGCCCAGCGCACCTGTAAAGACGGCATCACTTCTCGTGTGGGATCGGGAACGAAACGCGTCTAAAGTCAACAAGGAGGGTGGGCATGGGCACGTGTTGGCGCGGAGAGCGTGATAGAAGAGGTGCAGAGGTGCTGTGAGTGGCGTGGGGTGCGTGCTGGCGGCGCGACATGTGGGTGTGAATTTGCGTTTGCGTGGCCTTGTGGTCTAGTGGTATGATTCTCGCTTAGGGTGCGAGAGGTCCCGGATTCGATCTCCGGCAAGGCCCTGTTCTTTGCTCACCTTTTTGGTCCCTCCTGAACTCGCTCGTCTTGGGTTGTGTGGGCCTCCTGCTGTGTCTTTGTGGT
>NW_003303527.1:89412-90672 GCF_000142945.1 Phytophthora infestans T30-4 | reverse complement strand
TATGTGCCCGTCACTAGCTTGAAAGAACGCAAGAAGAAGTTCATCACGAAGACGACTGACCCCACTGTCTACATGGACATCTCAATCGCTGGAGCTCCAGCAGGCAGGATCGTCATGCGTCTGCTCAAGGACGAAATTCCGCTCGCTGCGGAAAGCTTTCGCTGCCTATGCACAGGCGAAAAGGTAAGTTATAACTGCTGCAGTTTATGTGATTGGTGGTGCCAACCGTAATGCTCTGTATGTAGGGGGGAATTCTTACATTCAAAGGGTGCAAGTTTCACCGCATCATCAAAAACTTTGTTGTCCAAGGCGGAGGTAACTCGTTGATAGCACTTTATTATCTTGAATGTACTGACGCTTGAGCTGTGGCCGTGCACAGACTTTACCACCGGGGACGGAACGGGTGGGCAGAGCATCTACCGCGGCACTCTACATGGTGATCTCTGGGGTAACTTTAAGGATGAAAAGTTCTTGCCCCATGATGACGTGGGACTGTTGTCCATGGCGAATGCTGGCAAGAACACAAACGGCTCACAGGTACACTAAATTTATTCGTGGTTTGTGGTCCGAGATTGTTAAAGTAATTCCTTCGTTGCCCGACCATGTGCAGTTCTTCATCACGACGAAGGCAGGTCTCAATAATCTCGATGGGAAGCACGTCGTGTTCGGTGAGGTCATCGATGGATTCGACGTCGTGGATGCGATGCAAAGTGTGAAGGTGAGCAATGGCAATAATCGCCCTCTTTCGGAGAATGAAGTCGAAATTGTGGATTGTGGCGAGCTGTAAAGCAGTACAAAAGTGAAAAAAAGGTTTTGTCATTTTAGAAAAGCAAATGTGCTAGATCCTTTTTCACCACAATTCTGTCCTTCCCGCTACCGCTTGTGTGGGTTGTTTAGGCGGGTTTCATTGACGAGTGCGCCGGCTACTCGTACCCGAGATTTGTGGAAACCACTGGAAAGCTCAGCTCGCTTCTTAGAGGACGATCGCACGCATACTGACGATGGTTGACGGATTTTACCGTCGTTCGCTGCAGCTCGTAGCGAGTTGCAATCAGCTTTCTCGCTAGTAGCACGTACTGTGCTGAAGCCATCGACAGTTTTTCGATCCCTGACATTGCTCAACTTTGAGGTCTCCTTCCTCGCCACATATTCTCTAGTTACCGACAGTTGACTTCCTCCAATCGAGCTTTCCTCAAATATCTAAGCACGTCGCTGTTTCTCCCGCCGGGACTGAAGTCGTATTTCTTCCAAAAACATCCG